>NW_010522782.1:53172-57001 GCF_000687285.1 Phaethon lepturus
TTCTTGGAAATCCTCTCTGAGTAACTACAGCATTTCAGGATCACGGCATGACAATCCCAGTGAACTGAAGGAGAGACTATGCCAGCAAAATGCATTGTTGAATCTTACACAACCAAATGGAAGCCGCAACAGCAAGCATACCTTATCTTAGCTCACCCATGTGCGCTGCTTAGGGGGTTCTACAGCTGACCCCCTCCTGGATACCCATCCCAAGTCCACACTGTAGCAAAGTGCACAGATTGCAGTGGTACTACGAAGCCCCCTTCTCCACCGTCTAGTAACCCAAACCTTTAGGAATGTAGCTACAGGGCACAAGTGAGGAAGGTATTACACTGCTTGTTCTGTAAGAACTATAATGCAGAAGCTGATTTTCAATGTCTTGCCTGTTTGACCAGTAGTTTCAATGTTTTACTACATGGACTTAGATACGCCCATCACTTGCAGGTGAAAGTGCAATATTACCTTTCCACTTACGTTTTAGAGACACCATCTTCATCCCATTTTCTTTTTTATATTAACAGACAAAAAGCTACGTGGGAATATCTTCCCCTTGGGAGTACTTTCCATGCCTAGCACTGCTGCACGTGCTGCTGCATGTCATAGGCAGGGAACTCAACCCTGATTCAAAAACAATGTGGATCATCAGGCAAGGAATACAGGCATTATGTTCATGTAGGCTGGAAACAACAAATTCCTTGATTGGTAACATTGGCGAAGGGACAGGGAATGAAGTAATCCAATTCCCATGACTGAAACTGAAATGGTAAATTTGAAAGCCCCAAGCTTTGTGAATCGTGATGAAAAGAGAAACATTAGCACTTTAGACAACTTCCTTAAAATAGAGACAGATTCTCATAAAACAACATGCATTTCCTAAAAGCATTTTAGTCTTCTGCTGGAGAATATTAACTCTAAAGGTATTCCGAAGATAAAGAAAGGCAGAAGAGCTGACTAAGATCCATTTATTTCCAAGCAGCATGTGGTGGAAGGTTTTCTCTATCAGTTTGCAAATGCCCCTGCCCTTCATTTCACCCTGATATCTGTCCATCTGTATTTGTTATGAGCAATAAAATAATTCATGCTGGTTGTCACATCATGGAAGAAGTTTCACACCCCAGCAGCTGCAAACATAACATGTTCTGAATCAGTGATTCTTCTCAAAAATTTCAATATGCCTTTTTGACTTCTGATGTTCTGTCCTCTTCCTTGAAATTGCAAGTCATCTTTCTAAAGCAAGGGCTCGGTCCTCCTGTTCATATCTCACTATCTGCCTTTCCACAGAGGAGTTTAACAGCACATCCAAAATATTAAGAGATTTCTTTCCTCACAACACATACAAGGAGGAAAATATGAGCTTCTTGTGAAAGATGGGGAAACTTGTCAGCCTTGCCCATGGCAACATGAAAAGTTTGTGGAGGAGCATATAATTGAATCTGTATTATCGGGCTTTCTGGCCAGCCCTTTAACCACACAACACTGCTTTTGCTTTCAGAACAGCTTGTTCTCGAGTGTATGTTACCAGATAAAATGCACTGCTTGTTATCAGACCATCAGAAAGTGCAATACTGCTGCAAATAGTGTTTCAGATATTCCATCCTACATCTCCCAATAGAGAAAGGTCCACAGGGACTAAGGACT
The DNA here is from genome assembly GCF_000687285.1 of Phaethon lepturus. Classification (NCBI taxonomy): domain Eukaryota; kingdom Metazoa; phylum Chordata; class Aves; order Phaethontiformes; family Phaethontidae; genus Phaethon; species Phaethon lepturus. The sequence continues at coordinate 54,811 of NW_010522782.1, forward strand.
CTGAAGTTTGTATCCAGAATATTCAGAACAGCTTAGAAACAATTCTGGGTATAACACCGTTCTTTCCTGAGATGTCCCAACAAAAGGGGAAACTGAAAAGGAAATCACAAATGTATTTCTGTGCCCCTCTAGGACCAAACGTCAGAATATAGTACCACCACAAGCAGAAATAGACTGGGATAGCATAATTCTTTAGCATAATCCTCCCTTGCAGGTCACTTGGACCTATACCCTCTGGTACTAGATTCATTCTCATTTGTCTTTACCAGTGTGGGATTAAAAACGTTTGTGCTTGAAAAGAGTATAAATCCCTCCTTTTTCATCTTTTTCCAAACAAATATATGTATTGGAAATTGTTCAAGAACGGCACACACCCCAGAAGCAGATTTCACTAAGCTTTGTTTAAATGACTTCTCTTAAAAAGAATCAGCAGCACAGAGGTACGTTTCTCTGACATCATCCCTTACCTAACCTCACCTCATTCCAAAACTACAGGGGGGCAAGATGTAAAATTGGACAGATGTGTCTCTTACTGCATGCCAGCCCTAGCAGCTCCCAGCTGCAACGAACAAGTAAGTATTAATGCAGGTGATTTTGAGTGGCATCTTCTGGCTCTCACGATTCTCTCTGCACAGTTTAAGACTATATTTTGGATGAGGTTGGCAAGTAGAGCGCGAGGTTTTAATCTTTTCTTTCCGCTTCAGGTATGGAGAGATAAGAGAAGAAATATGTATTAGTCTACCTGAGACTCAGTTAAAATCTCTGAGTGCCTTTTACTGAATCATGTGGCAACCCAGTCTTCAGTTTAAAGATTACGCTAATGCAATCACAATGAGTACAACCCATTTCAACAGAAGAAACAGTGGATTATATTTATATGTAAGTACTCTGCACCAGAGAGTGACTCTGAAATGTCTCAAACACATACACTAAAACACAGACCTCTCAAAGCTGAGAGAAAGAGCAGCAGAAGGCTCTCACAAAAAGAGAAACTGGCACTCCGAAGGATTTAGGTGAGCCTTCATATCACAACAGGTGCAATGGTGTTTACAAGATACATGCGTAACTCCTCCTAAACCAGAAAATCCAATCACTTCTCTTCACCAGAGTTTGTTGGTTGTGTGATGAAGTGTTAAGTGTTTGGTTGCCAGCATGTAAGAACTTGCCTATACAGAAATGCTGATAGGAAGCTTCACAAACTGGCTGTGGTCTGTGCTAGTCAATATGTCCCTCAGGACAGGGTGTAGAATGGACATCTTGATACATTATTTATTCTTGTCAGGACAGACCATCTATCTGGATTTCCTCCGTCAGAGGTCTTAAGTGTTTTTACAGTTATTTAAAACAGAAACTATCACAAAAGGAAGGTACCAGCTGTGCACTGCTGGCACTTCAGCCTGCCTGCCTTCATAAGAAATCCCACAACTTCAGAGTCAGGTGAGCAGTTCATCAGAGGAGGAATGAAGTCCTGGTTTCTACGAAAGCTGACACCTTCAGAGGTTCATCCTGACAAACACCACACTTCATGTGACACAGGAATTTCTTGTCTCCGGTGAACCTTCTCATAAAGCACCAAAGTGAGAGGGGGCATCCCAGATCAGGTCACACACTGCTGTGTTACTGTCTGAAAGTAATTCCTCCAGAATTTGGGAAAATTACAGGGGCCTAAGAAATTCTGCAGTGTCTGAACGCACCATCTGGAGACTGAATATCAAGTCATGATTTTACTCTTGCCTTTTGCTCATGTAAGGCAGAGAGGAGAAAAAAGAGAACCACTAGATTATAAGAGAGAGATTTAAGCAGGAAGTAGAGAAGGAAGGAAATAAAGCTTGTTTAAGCGCAGAGGTAAAAAGGTGAGAAAAAGTGTCTCATGAGGTTGGAAAGATGGATTTGTCTTCAAGAGACTTTATGATATAGATATCAGAGAGGTCACTGCTTAAAGGAGGAATTTTCACAGCAGAAATTTAACACATCAGATGCAGTTCTATTGTAGAAGGCAGAAAACTTAACGTTAGGTCTTGGAAGAAAGATTGCTGTGAATACTTTCTCAGAAAGTACCTGAAGCTGATCTTACCTACTTATTCAGTGATGTTCAAGAGCTGGTCTTGAAGAGTGTTTCTCTCTCCAGATTTACTATCTGGGATTTTAGTGCTGCAATATACGATCATCTAGGAACATTTCCAAGCTTCGG
>NW_010522782.1:57032-89460 GCF_000687285.1 Phaethon lepturus
AATTTGCCCAGTCAACCCTTTCATGCCTCCTCCCTAGAAACATTCCCTAGAAACAGGGAAGAAAGTCTGAGGCACCTGCATTTTTGGCCATCCTTCTTCATATTCATAACTGTAATCCTTCCTGTTCCTGCTGCACGAGACCACACAAAGCAAACATTTCCCAGTCGTAGCCATGCCAAGAGGCTTTTCGTTACACAGCTTTCACGGACTCTGCAGGTGTTGAAGAATTAGAGGCACATGTAATAAAATGGTTTCTGCTCAATTTCAGAGTGAACTTTGGGACTTTATCTGATCAGAGGTGTACTTTTTTTTCCATTTTTCTCCCTTCCTGTTCCCTTGAGCAACTCGGGGAGTACACATTCCTTTACACTGGTCACCTCTTACTTTAAGTGACCTCTCCTTTGAGCCACCACATCACAAGTACGATCTCACTGGGGAGGAAGCACAGCACAGTCCCTCAGCATCATGTTAGTCTGGCCAGAGGATGCAAGGCACCATCTCCCTGTGCCCAGCACTTCCAGCCCCGGCGGTGGTGGGAGAGGCCAGGTGGAAAGCCCAGCTTTCTAAATGGAAGTTTTCCTTCATTCTCCAATGGTCTGGAAGAAAGCTGCGGTGGGGTCTGGGTTTCAGGGCAAAGGCAACACCCTTTGTTGTGAAGTGCCTTCAGTGCTGGTGAGAAGTGCTGCTCTGACACTGCTGAAGGCTGAACCACTCCATTTATCACCCCCGCCCCAGCAGGTTCACTGCACAGGAGGAAATGCAGAGCAGGGCAAGCTTCACTGTGCAGCTCTGCCAGGGTGTCATGGGCACCGGGAGACTCCCTGGGGGCAAGTGGTCTCTCCAGCACCCTGCCTTCAAGGGACTGAGCATCTAGAGTGAAGTGCCCAGCGAGCTCTGCTTTCACTGAAATCAGTGGGAGGGTTGGGTGCTCCAAAGCTTTCCTCTGAAAATCAGACTTTTTCTCAACTCCCAGGGGTGCTGTGGAAGCCAATTCACCACTTTTTTTTCAGAGGAATTCAGATAATAATGATGTACAAAGTAAAGTAACAGTTGTGTAAAAATAATCTGGGTACAGAAAGCCCTATATCCTATTATAAATAGTCATGGCTTTATTGGCTAGTTTACAAAAGCCTGCTTCTACAGGGAGCACACTGCCCTGTTACACTCTGCTTTTTATATGCCAGCCACCAGCGCAATATCTACATGTCCACTAAATACATGGAAGTTTATTAAAATTTAATCTGCAATTAGAATCTCTTGAACCACTTCTTGCAAAGGTGGCCAGAAAGAAGCAGAAGAAAAAACAGAAACACTTTTTTTCCTCCCTTTTTCTTTCAGTTGAGGACAGAAGAGAGGACAAAAACTGATGGAGAATGAGAGTGATCAGGAAAATTAAAGGAAAGTTTGTATTAAAGATGACAAATGGAGTGTGACAGGAAGCAAGAAACATAACTGTATGTAAAAACCCAATATCAGGCGGTGTTAAGAGTCTTTTGTAAAAGGCAGCTCTTCCTGAAGATAAATGAAGTTGGAGGTATACAGGAATGGACCACAGGAGGAGCAGGAGGGGTAATACAGAAAGAGAGAGACTTAGTAATGCCTACCCTGTTTTATCTTCTTCCCTTTGCATTTGACTTCCCTCCCCTGCTGCCCAGCCCAGCACCAAAGCCTTACTCACATTCAGGAGCAACTAAAACATTATCCTAAGGGTTTTTCTTCTTTCAGCCCCTGCCTCAGCCATTGGTGCAATATTATGCAGCACAAGCCTGAGAATAAACCCATTATAAAGCATTCAGAGCCGTAGGTTTGATAAATGGCTGGGATGAAAAAGGCTGGAGGTTGGAGGGATGGTATCTCTGCTTTATCAGTGCCCCAGCACTCTGCTCAAACATACTTATTCCACAGACCCCAGCATTAAACATTTTAATTCAGGAACTTTGAAAGGTGTATTCTTGTGTTTAAAAAAGACCTTTTAATGCAAGTCAGGCTGAGCTAGAGGCTAGGAAAAGAGGAAGGATGACGAGGAGGAAGGAGGCTGGGGGAGAAAGCAGGAGGAAGTATAGAAAGACATTTAAAGCTATGAGAAAACACTCTCCTTTATGGGGAAATTTTGATTTTGAAGTTTACTCTTCTATTAACATTTAAATTGAAAGGCGTTTCTTCCAAGCTCCACATAGGAAACCAGAAAATCTGCATTTAAATAGATACCATTTACAAGTGTGGAAAAATATATATCAGCACTGAATGCTCCTCCATTTGTCTGAAAAGAACTTCTCTTACAGATGATTATTAATTTTTTTCTTTTTTCTTTGTGTGTGCTAAAAAGAGAAATTGGAAGTACATTAAAATTCTGCTTGGCACAAGAAGGAGATGGGGGGATGGCTGCTTAATTGCCCAAAACCTGGGTTTTGAGCTCGGATATTCTGTGGGAGGGCTGCTGGAGCCTGCAGGAGGCAGTCCAGCCTGCTGCCAGGGATGGGGCCAAGCAGGTCCTCTCCTGCCTGGTCCTGGTGCCACAGTGTCCATGGCCAAGGGGCTGCACACTCCCACCGCAATGCTCTCCTCACTGGGGACCTCAGCAGGGCCCTCAGTCCCAGCTGAAGAACAAGACTTTCTGTGGTTTTGTTAGACACCTCTGCCTTCAGGGTGCTTTCTGGGCACCATCTAGGAAACAGGGACATGCACGTCCCTGAAAACCACCTAAGCACAGCTCATGTGTGGTGTTGAGCAGGGTGTCATAGGAGGAGAGCTCACAGCTGAGGAGTTGGTGTGGAGGCTGCGCTCAGAGGGTTTGGAAAGAAGTCCTGGGACAAGAAGAGATGTCTATATGTTGATCCACATTTCACATCACACTCATCTTGTGTATTGGCACCTGGGGCTCTGCACAGCCCATCACAAACCCAGAAACCTCGTATGAGATTTGGATCTGGTGTTTTGCACAGTGCTACCTCCTCTCCCGCAACAAAAGCAGCAAGAACAAGAAAGAGCAAGAGCAGGTTCCTGAGTGAGGGAGAGCTGAAATCCCCAATGCACACACGGAGAGGTGGAAAGCTGGAAATGAATAAAGGCGATATCCCCATGTCACATGCATGTCCTCCCTACCTCCCACCCTCACCTGCCCATGCTCCTCTCTGCCTGAAGCGACCACTCTGAGGCTCAGCCTTGCCATATGCCAGTGCCCAACATCCCCTATGTTGGCCGTCGGCTCGCATACAGAGGGACAGGCAGGAGCAGGGAGGGGACCAGGGAAGTTCCTGCCTTGTGAGAGAGGGGCCTTTCACTGGCTGTGTCCACCACAGAAGCCCCATTTCTTGTTTTTTGTTGCAAGTGGTGAAATTCAATTTCACTACCAGCAGCATTCAGGGAGCAGCAAAAAGCCACCTGTGCATGGTGCTCGCTCGTAATTCCAGGGCACAATGGGCTTCGTTGCCAGTGAAGAAACTCCAGGACAATCCATTTGTTAATATTCATCCCCCTTTCCCCCCTCATTTTCAAGCTTATTCCTACAGAAAAGGTCAAGCCCATACTACCCCCCAGCAGTACATTATCAGCCACCTTGAGGGCCTTTTCTGCCATGTCAAAAAGGGAATAATCAGGAGCGAAGGAGGGTTGGTGCCCCAGAGGCTCAGCTACGGACTCTCGTGGCTTTCAGCTTTAGGTCACTGGTCTGAATCTAGGTCAGGCTGGCAATGGCTGCGATCTACAGTCCAAAAGCCGGGCAGTGGTTTCTGTGAAATACCAGCTCCATACAAACCCAAGGGACAAGCACTTTCACTGTGCTTTAGCTCTTCTTAGAGAGTAACAACGCAACACAGATTTAACTTTTTGGTAGGGTCTGGGCACTTCTCCTCCTCCGGCCTCTCTAATGGATGGCTCCAGTGCTTCTAGCTGGACATAAGGCTGACTTTAAAAAAACAAGGTGGAAAAGCCAAAGGAAAAAATGATGCATGAGAAGGATAGTTCAGTGATCCAGGTGCTAGCGGAGTCTAGATGCAGATAATGCTCTTTGCTGTCTCACAGACTTGCAATGGCAAAAAAAGGCAGGCTTTCTGGGCCTCACTTCTCATAAACTGGGATAATCTCATCTGACCAGGTCATTTGGAGGATTAATACGTTAAAGATTGTGAGCTAGGTTCTCTGCAATGATGGTACCAAAAGCTCTAAAAATGCCTTGGACAGATAAAAACTTTGCAGTAGGATATGGGAATTTTTTTCAGTGGTGACTTTGAATACAAGCTGATTAAATCTGAAAGAGCACAGAGATGAAAATAAGCAGAACAGTAGCTTTCATCTGTATACAGGCACCTGTAAACTTGGTGAGGGCAATTTCATTATTATTTCTTGTGCCAAGCTGAAATCATAGAACCGAGATCCATAACCTGCCAGTTTGACACTGGGTCCCCATCAGACCCAAGTTTTGCAGCATAATCCTGTCTCTAGTCACTGGGTCAGTGAAGACGAACATCCATCACTCAACACCCGAATGGATTTGGCCAACTTGCTCTCGTTGCTGGTCCATTTCCCCTTCCCAGCTTGCCGAGATCTCATAAGGAACAGCCTCATTCTTCCTGGGTCTCTAGCTATTTTTTCCCTATGCAGAGGGAAACCACCTTCTGAAAATATATATGTGACAAGAAGAAATGTTTAGCAGAAGAAGCAGGTGCCTGGAAAGTGGATTCCCATTTGTCCTTCCCTCCTCCTCTCCAAAACACAATCATTTCCCTGTTAATAAGCTCGCTGACTATAATGTGGCACTAACCTTTCACAATGGATGCCAGTGACATTTTGACAGTCCCACATATGGGCCTGCCGAAAGCAGAAGGAATATAAATTTGCAATTTGGTAAAAAGCTGGGTGAGCAGCCAAAGCAGCTTGGGAGAAGGAGGAGAAAACTGTCAACCAGCCAAACAAAAGCCCACTGCACAGATGTTACGCACAGCAAAAAGGAAAAGCACGTCCACAGCTGGATGTACCCCAGCAAATATGTGCTCAGAAAAAAAGCCTTAGGCACCCATTAAGCCCAGTCTAGCCTGAGATGCTGCCCAACAGATTCTCCTCACATGGCAAATTTAGGGAAAGTCTTTCCTAGCAGAAGGGAAATGGGACACGGCATTCAGTCCGTGCAAACTATCTGGTTAACATCGGATGTCACAGGACTCGACAGTTGCTCTAACAAGGAATCTTCAATATTTCCACCAATGTGATCAGCCGTAGGGAAACTGCTATTTTCTAACACTGCTTTGTAGAGTGTCTTTGAATTTACTTTTCAACGTATCTCTGCACAAAACATCACTGACAGAGCACAGATTGGCTCAGCTACTCGGCGCGTGTATCACACACCATACATCTTTCCCCAAATTACATCTATATTTAATCCCATAGTATTTGGCTAAAAGCTAACTTCCAGAAAGAAGTCCAATCATCATGTGACAAGATGAAGATAAGAAAAATGTTGCACTTAGCAGTTTGTTCATGTGGTTAATTAACCCCCACTGTTAGAAAGAAGATCTTATTCTTTCATTTCGCTAAGTCTGGTTTCTCCTTCCAGGCATAGTTACTGCTACATGGTGAGATAAATGGTGCTGCAATCGCTCCCTTTCTTTCTGATCCCCATTTCAGCAACATCAAAATAACTTTTTTTGCTGAAAACAGAGGACTCTGGCTTTTATAATGGTTTACTGATTCCTTGGTGGAAAATCTGGAGGTGCAGTTGCTGTATATGTGTATGTAAATAGCCACGTGTAGTAATGGTATAGCGGTTGTACGTGGCTAACCAGTGATGCAAAATTACTATTTAAATATAATGGTTTATCTGAATTTTCTTTATGACAATGTGGGTCCTCTGCGCAGACCAGGCAGGGAGGCAGCACAAGTGCCTGGATAAGCATATCCCAGCTTGCTACTGAGAGGCAATGGGACATGCTTTTCCCATCTCCAGAAACACAGAGCCAAACGTGGAGCCCAAAAGAGCTCTAAAAAACTACAAAACGCTCCATAAACAAGGGTAGTGCGAGCCACTGGTCAGCAGCTGCTGACAGAAATGGGCTGACAGTGAAAGCAGAACTTGGGAAAGCTGGGTCTTTGCACAGGCTGGGAACAGTAAGCCTGATGAAAAAGTCAGATTTACTATTTTTGATATATAGTTTTGAAGTGGCTTTGTGCTGAAGAAATAATAGTAGGGTAGCTGCTGGATCACTGTATTAATCACAGTTGTGAGGAGTGTGAAGCCTAAGACCTTTCTGAAGTAATGATGTCACTTGATAGCCAGGGGACTGTGACCAAAGCTGGACCATGTGTGGGTGTTTCATGTGATTGCAGGATACAGAAGACCGCTTCCAGCATGACATTTGTAATGGGTGATGCTTGGCAGGATTGGGAGGATGATGGGGGTCAGAAGTGCAGGGTGTCCAGCAGTTGTGACAGGGAGCACACTGGATTTCACCATGGCATGCTTGATCTGAAGTCATTCATCTGTCAGACTTCAGGAAACAGCATGAAGTTGCTTTCAAAGCCAATATACCATACTTAGCTCTGACCGCTTCTGGCAACATATTCCTTCATCTAAAATAACTGGTAGGATCCAACTTGGCATGTGAGACTACCTGGTCTCATCAAATAAAAAAAGTGGGACTTAGTCATTATTTGGCCACAGCTCTGCGAGCAGGTAGGGTTTCCACACACAGCATGGGACAGAGCAAGCCCCTGCCTTGTTCTAGCAATGCTGGTGACACAGAATAGCCCATAGATGTTCATCCAAAGCTTTCACCTCAGGTCAGCTCATTCCCAGTTTTGTAGAGGGCCTCCCTGCCCCAGCACCCAGTTCCCACCACCCAAAGGGCCTCATTTCCTTCTCTGACTTCCCAAGCCTCTGACAAGCTGTGCTGCTATTCACGCTTTTTCAGGAAAGACCGATCCTTGCACAGGCTCCCCGATGGCAGCCGCAGTGGTTAGTGGCAGATTTTTCTACGGCATGCATTAGCACTCCTGCTGCTGATATCATTACAAAAGCCTACGCCAAACCGGTGCAACTGTGGGAGGTTTTCTGAGAAATGACCGCACGTTAGTGGAAGTTGGCCAGTTTAAACAGCCTCCGTGCACTGACTGACAAGGTAGGAGGATGAAAAATCTTGCACCTGTATGTGGTCTCGTAGGACCTGTTAACTTTTGGCAGAAAGTACCCCTCGATCTTTGCTAAGGAAAACAGAGAGTGCCGCTAATGCAGCAGAGTCCAGCAGGCAGCACCTCTGGCTATAGCTCCAGGGTCCGACAGAGTGGTGTGAGGGCATGAGATGTGGCTTGAGGTCTCTGAAGGGACTGATACTTACATAGTAAACAGGATAGAAGGGCCCTGATTCCTGAGGATACCACTACATGTTCTACAAGATTATTTAAGATCACCTAAAACCAACAAACAACTCCCTCAACATGACCAACAGACCCTGGTGGCATTCCTTCATACCATGCCTTTTTCAACTGCTATCCCAAACTATGGATTATTGTCGCTGCCATATACGCACCAACCCAGAAACTGAAGTCCCTGTGCACAGCCTCTGGAGTCTGCAGGCTGCACAGCAACATGAGGACGAAGGGTGCTATCTGACTTTACCCTACCTACCTCATCAATCAGCCAGGAGCAGAGCTTGGTTATGTGTTTGGAGACATGCAAAAAGAGAGATGGGGAAAGAGGTGACAGTTATAAATGTTTTGCAACCTGAATGTGACATTAATATATGTATGCAGTGTGTTCACAACATTAGGTATTTGGGCACAACCCTAATAAATGCCATGTTTGACAGCAGTTTCACAAAACCACTCAATGATCTAGAAGAACTTGTCATGAAACAGACTCTCTAGTTTTGCTGAGAAAAAAGAAACATCCCTGTACTTAGATCCTTGACTTAGTAGAAATCTAGAGCAACTCCAATGATCTCCATCTAAAGTTTAATTACTCACAAGCACATTGAAATGACCAGATAGCTAAGCGATGAAAACCTGCTCCATAAAACACGTACTTGATTTCTGTGGCTCAGCACAGAGTTTTAGTAGGCTTCCAAGTCCAGAAATACCAATATAGGATGCACGGCGTTGTAACATCTCCACCCAAGGGACTCTTCTCTGTGGAAGGCGCAGATATCCTCTTTCTTTCAGGGGGTGATGGTCTGGTGGCTGCACTCAGAAGTCAAAAAGTTCACTATGCTACACGGCTTGCTTTATGTGTTCACCATAAAGGCTGAGTCTGTGATACTAATGTAGATCAGAGATGTTTTTAATGCAGATTGGAAGCTGACTGCCAAACTACCTTGACATTTTCCTCACGCTGCCCAGGTGCTGTGGTGCTGCATGTGGAGACATGCACATATGTGCTGTAGGTGGTCCATTCCCCCTTGCACGGTACGAGAGCAGCTTTGAGGCTGCCCTCATTGATGCATGGCTCAGCCGTGGCCCCAGGATGGTACCATGCAAGTCAGGACTGGCTGAGGCCAAATTCTACATTTGGCCAGATGTACTACCCCTTGCCCCTCACAACAAGGTCTTCTTTAAGGACTAGAGGAAGACAACGTCCTATGTTAAATCTACAAGATCAATTCAAGAAACAGTGTGGTTGGTGGTGGGGAGGAACGGGTAGATGTCCACCAAAGGTGACTCCCTGCCCTTGGGAGCTTCTTTCAGCCAGGGTGACAGCCCCTGCCCCACGAGTGCTATGTCCTCGCCACATCACAGCCAGGCCTGGCCAGGGACACCCCAAATTTCAGTGCAGACCGTGGCCCTGAGCTGATCCCGGATGGCTGTCAGACCTGCCTGGCTGCTGTGGGCCTGCCTGGCTGCTGTCCTCTCTGAGGGGCAGCCAGACCCTGCAGCTCCCTGGCAGCAGAGCACCCCAAAAGCAGTGCAACAAAGTGCCTGCATAGTTATCTGCTCAATTCTGGTTTTCTACTGTTTTTGAGATGTTACAAAAGAGGGAAGTTTAAGTATCACTTTTAAAATGTTGATATGATCCATATAAAAAACCTAAAATGTCTGATATGTGCTTTTTTTTTTTTATTATTTTCTTAAACTTCTGACTTTTCATTTCAATCAGGATTTTTTAAAATTGTACTTACATTAAAAAGGAGAAAGGATTCAAAAGGGTTAAGTAAGAAAATCAAAGCATCTCAATTCAGCCAAAATTCTCTTTGCTGTTCCAAAATAAGTTGTTGTTCATTTTGCTGAAAAAATTCTAAAAGCCACCTGCAGGCCTTCCACCATGCTGTTTTATTCACCTTGCCTTTACAGTGAAAGCCAGAAAGCCCTTTATTTCAACAGCTCTGTCCATCAGTGTGGCACCTAAGCAGTGGCAGAGGACTAATAATATCACTGGCAGGAATAAGAAGGCTAAACTGGGAAGTCAAGCTTTGACAAGCGAGTAAAAATGGAATTAATTCTCAAATATTTTGTTTCTGAGGTGACATATGGTTTCATTTTTGTGCTACCCACGAGTGATTCATTTGATTTAGGATCTGAAATCCTTATAGCACATTTTCTCTCTTTTAAGAAGCTTTTCAGTTCGCCTGTATTGGCTGGTTTGCTCACTTCCTAATGGGTCTCTCCAGATCTGATGCAGCGTTTGAAGCTGTGATGGGTACATATGTGAAGGAGGTGGAACAAATGGAGGGAAAGGCCCACTGCGCATTGCTAAGATTCACACGTTTCTGAAAAGCTGTGGTTAGGAGATTCCTGATTCACTTAACCTCTTTGATCTCATCATGCAGTATGAAATACCGAAAGGTAATGAAAAGATTGCAGGCAAGTCTGCTACGTTTGCATATCAAAACACATACCTCAGCCCAGTACAGAGCAGGAGACACACAGTAAAACCACTCATGATAGATGGAAAAAGCATCTTTTGATTGGGAAAGAAGAGCTTTCTTCCTGGTCGTGTAATGCTCATGTATGCGCAGTAAGAAAAAAACGCAGAAAACTCGCACTGTATCAGAAAGTGATGCACACTGGGGCCAGGATTCTCTTCTGCTGCACTCCGCTAGGCTACAGGCATGATTTACTTGCCTTTTCCCCTTCCTTACTAGCAGTAGAGCAGAAGGCAGACAGCTATGCCTCAGATTACAATGCTATGCCCCTTAAAACAGCCTGCCCTGCCAAATGCTCTGTCGCCAGAAGATGGGATGCATTTCATCAGGGTCCAGGATCCCATTCTCCTTTTCTTTAACTGAGGCTTGTCCACCTAGAGAGCTCAGACGCGTGTCCAATGCATGCAAATATCTGTATTTTAAGAAAGTATACCACCCTTCCCCTTACAGCTGCTAACCTGCCCCCTCCAGCTACCTCCCCACCTTTCCTCCCCTTTGTCCCTCTACCCCGATCTCTGGTGCAAACACCCTCCTTTTCTCTATCTGCTCTTCTCTGCCTCGTAGCACTCTGGTTTTTCATTGTCTTTCGCTCCTCCTTTCTTAATGCATAGCTCCCTTCCCTTTCTAATGTTCCCCTATAATTTCCTCTCATCTCCTTTCTCTCTCTCTAGGTTGAAACATCTTAACACCCTCCCAGTGACTTTTAAGACATCTGACAATCTATAGTGAGGTGTCAGATTCATTATCAGGTCAAAAGAAAATATTAGGGAAGTCAATGGCCAGATGCAATGATTACAGTTCAGTGTGGACAAGAGTGACACCAGTCTTTGTGGTCCCAGATGAGATTTAAATTGTTGGTAAAAAGCAACGTCATTGATGTTCCGCTTTCTCCCTTTGTGGTATCTCTCCAGGGCTGACACAAGAGAGCTTGGGTGCCTTATCTCTGCATTTCTTACTTTAATGTAGTTGCTTTCTCTTATGAATAAATTCAGCTACGAGTAACCAGGATTTCTGTTGTTTGATATTGTCCTCTACTATTTTTACCCATAGGTTACTGATACTGTTAACTGTAACACCACTTGATGTTTTTGCTTAGCAATTTTCTTACTGTGCTTGTTTTATTTTTATTTTTTTTTAATGGCACTTAATGAGCTGTATAGGTGTCCTGGTTTCAGCCAGGATAGTGTTAATTTTCTTCACGGAAGCTAGTGTGAGGCTGTGTTTTGGATTTGGGATGAGAAAATGTTGATAACGTGCTGATGTTTTGAGTTGTTGCTGAGCAGTCAAGGACTGTCCAGCTTCTCATGCTGGCCTGCCAGCGAGAGGGCTGGAGGGGCATGGGAAGCTGGGAGGGGACACAGCCAGGACAGCTGACTCAGCCTGGCCAAAGGGATATTGCATACCATATGACGTCATGTTCAGTATATAAAGTTGGGACAAAGAAGAATGGCAGGACATTAGAAGTTACAGCATCTCTCTTCCCAAGTAACCATTATGCATGATGGAACCCTGCTTTCCTGGGGGAATGGCTGAGCACCTCCCTGCCGATGGGGAGTAGTGAATGAATTCCTTGTTTTGCTTTGCTTGCATGGGCGGCTTTTGCTTAAATTCTCTTTATCTCAAACCATGAGTTTCCTCACTTTTACTCTTCTATGAGTTTTCTTACTTTTCTAATTCTCTCCCCCATCCCACAGTGGGGGAGTGAGTGAGCGGCTGCGTGGTGCTTGGTTGCCAGCTGAGGCTACACCATGACAACAGGAAGGAAAAATCCTACCTTCTGCTTCTTTGTGGCAATCGTTTGATAACCTGAAGTACCAGCTTTACACTGCTCCTCCTAATTTAACTTTTTCAGGACATGTTCACTGTGTTGCTGTGGTATCACACACCCAAAGCACGCTAGCAACTTTGGTTTTTCACCGTCCATCAACATTTTTGTCTAGGGGCTCTATAAATGAGCCTGCCACTACAGCAAGGGGTGCAGAAGATGCTCATCCAAGCCTCAGCGCCTCTGTGCCCCAGGCTCCATGCTCCCAGCGGCTGTGCCCCAGCCACAGGGCTGCCATCCCCAAGCCATGGTGGGTTTCTGGGTCCTGGCATACCCCTGCCAACCAACACCTCTCCTTCAGGGGAGGCACATCCTCAGGGACACTGAGTCCCTGCAGCCCACCATCCCACTGTGTTCAATAAGCCACAGAGGAAATGTGGTGACTGCTTGGGCTCCTTTGTCTGCATCTCCACGAGACCCAAGTCTGACACAGACCCCAATAACCACAGCATCTAGACACAGCAATCATTAACTACTTAGCTTAATTACATCCTAATTTCTTTACGTAGAGCCTGTGAGCAAGATTTCAATTAACTTTAACTATATATAAGTTTAATGCATCTCTATCATTCCATTAAGATGATTTGAGACAAGACAAAAATAAAGATAGATATTAACATTCTATAAAGTATGAGATTTTTAATTAATTTTAAAGAAAAAATTAATTATCACGTTATTTATAAAGGCTCATAAAATTAATTTTCTAGTCACAGAATGTACTTTCTGTACATTTGGGATAGGTTTGTTCTGTCTCTCAAATAAAACAGAGATCCTGAACACCTTTTGATCTAATCTGGTCTTACCACAGAGTCATAATCAGCACTTCTTATTAAAGAGCTTTGGAATCCTCAAACCAAAGACCCATCTAAGTGCAAAGTCCTATTAGGATTTTCAGTGAACATTTTTATTAGCATGTGAAGAGCTAAATAAGGTTTAGCTCAGGCTCTAGACTGTTTGACTGAGACAAAACTCTTCTTGCTGGGAATAACAGCTAGAAATACACTAGAGCCTTGAAATGACGCCCCTTAAAAGTCAAGCTCTACTATTGCCCATTACAAAGTCACCGCATCCCCGAGACAGGGTTTGAAGCTCTGCTGGCACATAATTAAGTAGGCATTTTCAAGGGAAGAATTCCATATGATAAATCTGAAGACAAATCCGCCTGTGGCAGAGGATGTGTCCTGAGTTGAGACTTTGGATTCACTTATTAAGCGGGCAGCTCAGCTTCAGGAGATGCCGGGTCAGGTTTTGGTAGCCATTAAAGCTGCCCTGTTTGCTGGCTATTGCTTAATTTTAAGCGTGACTACATAAGCAGCCAACAGCCTCCCATGAGCTGTAGCACTACCCGCCGCTGTTCAGCCAGCAGCCAGGTTTCCCAGCCACAGAGCTGTCGCGTGGAAGGATGCTCAGAGCCCGAGGGTGGCACCTCCTTGGCCCCACACAGCGACAGCCATTGCCCATATGTAGGGCAAATTCTGACTGCACCCACCTGCAATTACATTTACAGGTGGCTTTCTCAAACTGTGGGCATGTTTGTTAGTCCCTGCCATCTCCCCATAGATGGCTTTGAAAATGCCTAAAGGATTTGCTCCAGGGGATGCTCCAGAGCAGGCAGACTTCTCTCTCTGGCATGTGGCAAACGCGCCCGTACCACTGGGGTTGGTGCACTGAGAGGCCCCTTCCCTGAATCTCCTTTCTCCCCCCAAATCCCCAGGGATTGTGATAGAGGAGAATGGCTGGGCTCTCGGGTCAGAGGTTGGGTGCTGCCTTGCGGCAGCCATGCTAGCTGCCATCCCTGTAATTAGTGCCGTTAGCAGGTTGCTATGGAAGTTTCCTCTCCCTGGAGGTGTCGAGGCACTGCTCAGAGGAGACGAGGAAATTAAGGAGGAGGAAGGGAAAATGGAGATGACTGAAGGAAAAACAACATTGCCCACCGAAACTGGCCCCAGAGCATCATCTCCTTGGCCAGAGCAGACCACGTACTTTAAAGTCAGGACTCACTGACTGTATTTTGTCTCCGGAGAAATGTTCACCTTGGCATGACTAATACAACAAGCAAACCCAGCACAGCAGAAATGTCACAAAAGTCCCTCCCACACAGGACCTGTGATTACCATAAGCGAGCACTCTTAACCTGCTTCATCTTTAATTGATAGCTAAAGAAAGATTGGAAGGAGGAGAAAACTCTGTGCTGAATTATGGCGTCTTCTTGACTCTCAGTAAAAACATGGCTTCTGAAAAGAAAAGAAAAGAAAAAAATACCAGGCAAGTTCAATTCCCTTCGTACTACTGATTCCCAGCTACCAAGTGCTGGAGAGAAATAGCAAATCCCTCGCTCAAGCATACCTCCCAATTCGAAGGAGAGTGCAAACAAGACTGAGGCAGAGATTTAGTTCCCAGCCCACACCAACTGCTGCACTGGTGGGGAGAAGCAGCTGGAGGGAGAAGCTGAGAACGAAAGTCTTTAAATGTTTTTTGTTCCTCTGGAGTCGCAGGGGGTGAGAATCCATAGTCTAGGTAAATCTGGATGTAAAACGAGCAGGGACCCAGCTGGAATCAGTTTAGTGATATAAAGACACATAGTCTTAATTAAGGGAATTGTGATTTGCCAATGAAATCCCAGCAGGGCGTCTGTCTGCCTGATCAAAGACTCGACTTTCTGATGGAATCTTAAGTGCATGAGCCATGAAATTACTTTTTGAAAAGGGAACATGCGGCACAAAGAGGCAGAGCGAGAAGGGAGGAGGTGGAGGGGAGGAGGGAGGGAGGGATGGGGAGCGGAGTGGAGCTCCAAGTGATGCTACTGGGAGCCCCCATTCCCTCCCTCCAAACAAATCTGAGTGGAGCAGGCTGGAGGAAAAATGATGCCAAACTGCCAGCAGAGTCAGCATCTAAAATCATTACCCAGCCCGCTGAATAAAGACACATTTCTAATTTGCTCTTCAAAATTATTTTTTAAAGTGCCTAACAGAATCTGGGGGGAAATGTTACTTTCCTTTCCAAGTACAGTCCTTTTTCCCACCCCCATGCCGCTCCTTATTTGTCACAGACTAGACAAAGGCACCTGCTATTTCTGCTCTGAGCCCCATTTTCTAACCACTCCAGAGATCCAAAAAGCAAAGCTTTCTCCAAACATTTCCTCTTTTTTTTTTTTACAGCAACACAACAGATTTCTCTCCTGTTGCAAAGGAATCAATCAATAAGAAATGTTTCGAACTACCTGCTCCAAAAGATGTCAAGCTTTTCCGTGTACACAGGAGGAGTTTTGGATTAAACCCCAAGGTAGGCAAATTCTGCACAATCTGGGATTACAATGCTGTGGGGCCCTAAACCACTGAAAGCTTTCTAAATCAAGACACAAAGTGGACAGAAGAGGCACAATCTACCAGCTTCATTTATCATGTCTGTACCGCATGAACATTCCCACAGCACTCAACAAACTTCCCAAATCATCTCCTCACGTAGCGAACAGCACAAAGCTATGCAGGATTAACCCAGGGCAGCCTCAGCTCTGTTTCTGAAGGTCTGGCAAGGCATCCAGAGGACATCACATTTCCAACATCTTACACATGTCTTCTCTTGCATTTAAATGTGTATTTTTTAAAAAGCTCTCTCATTGCCAGACTAAAACCCAAGGTAGTGATTATGGAAACTATTATATCAGAAAAAGCCAACTGTCACCTTGCCCTGTCATCTTCCTCAAAAGTGACCAGCGCAAGTGCTTCAAAGGGAAAGATAAAACAGCCATAGGCACCTGCTGTGCAGGGCTGGACTCCATTTAATGGAGGAATAGTCCCAAGCAAACATACTGGGCTGTTATACTGGTCAGGCAACAGCA
This sequence comes from Phaethon lepturus, assembly GCF_000687285.1. NCBI lineage: Eukaryota > Metazoa > Chordata > Aves > Phaethontiformes > Phaethontidae > Phaethon > Phaethon lepturus. The sequence continues at coordinate 72,541 of NW_010522782.1, forward strand.
TGGATCTAATAAATCATAATTGGTGTACTGATGCCATGCCAGGATCTAAAGTAAAAGAGAAAATAAGCAATTAAGCCCTATGAATCTCTAGCTGTGTTCAAAATACCTGGAGGAAAGCAAGGGATGCGGTAAAATAAAAATAATAAAATAAAAAGACAGTTTAAACCAGTGTGGGAAAACACTCCATTTTCAAGCATCTCCAACAGTTTGTGTAGCAAAAAGCCTAAGGGCTTCTGACAAGTGGCTGCTCAGCACAAAGTGCAGCTCTGATCCCAGCCGGTGGCATAAGCAACACAGTGCCTCCTGTTTGCTTGGTTCTTATTAACATTGCTCGATCTAAAAGGGAAACAAATCTCAGCATCATTCACTGAGTCAGCTTTAAAGCTCTGCTTTGGGACTGTGTAGCTCTCAAAAAAACCTACAGGTTGAACAAATAAATAGGTGGGTCAGAGAACTGAAACATTGACCTTAATTACCCTGTTTCAACATGTGGGTGACTCCCTTCATGCCCCACTCAATAAGTGTCAGTCACCCGATTTATTTAGTAAGGTATGGTTAGCTATGCAGTGGCCGCACACTGCCCAGTTCTTGAGCCTAATGAAGGCTTCCCCAAATCAGAAGTGGGCCTCCTGGGCACAGGCGCTTTGCTTGCAACAGTGGAAGAACTTGTGAAGCTTGCACTGGTGAAAGATATACTTTCCTCACTGCTTCTTCTCCCCCAACATCAGCTATCAACAGACCCCTCTCTGCACAGCTTCACTGCCATGGGATGAAAGAGCCTCCTTCACCGCAGCTGTGGCTACCACCTCGCATTCACTCAACCACCTTCTCACTTCTCCATCTTTTCAGATAGCAAGGAAATGGGTTTTCTCTTTTGCCTCTTTTCTTTCTCCTCTGCCACTGTTACTGCATGCTGGCTTTTCCTGCACTCTAAAATTTAGAAGAGCAAGTCTATATAAAAAATACAGCTCAAAGTATAAAGGAAGGTGTTTTCCAGGAGACTGTAACAAAAAATGTGGGGTTTTTAAGAAGGATCAACAGACATTTCACATGGGCAGCTTCTTCAAAATACTTTCCTTCTCGCTGTCAGAACAGGCTTCACAGTGAAGCAGCAATTCACAAGCTCGAGTTTTCCGAGCAGGTTCTGTGCCGTGCCTCAGGGGGCTACTTAGAAACACCAGAATATGCTTTAATTTGTGTATCTTGAGTCATAAACTGATGGCCCTGCTGTTCGAGATCTGGAAGAAAGTATCCCAACGTAACAACTCCATCAAGTTCTCATCTCAGTTGCTCACGCTTTATTTTTATGCACAGCAGCGAGTTGCCACTCGGTGTCAGGGGGAAATCTGAGTTTCAGGCTGCACTGACAGACAGAATTCCCTGTGCCTGGGACTTCATGTTTCTCAAGGTTTCTCACTCGGGAGCACCCGGCACCAGCTGTTGAGCCATCACACAAGCCAGGATGTGGCACGTGGCTGGTTACTAACACCACGAGAGGTTAGACCCCGAGTAAGGACAGCTCAGCACAGCTCCACTGACTCAGCAGAGCTAGAGTGCTTCACAGCAGTCGAGCATCAGACTCATGACACACAGCTAGATCTGTGTGCATGTGCATCTGTATACAACAACTGTGCACATATAGCTATTAATGCTGAAATATGAGACTGCAGACTACATCGTTCTTCAGAAGTTTCTTTGAAAGGTTTCCTTTGGGATACTCTTCTGGATTTCCCTGAAAAACCTAAGTGGCCAGAGTCTCGTAATGCCATGCCAAGTGCCCTCCATTACTATAGGACCAGATCAGCAGGAGGATAGTTTTCTAGTTAAGGCAAGGAATTAATACTTGGGAGGGATGGGCCCTGTTCTTGGACTTCAGTCCTCCACCCACGAAAGTGCACTTCTCTCCTTCCCTCCATCCATCCCTTCTTCTCTTCATTCCATCCACTTCATAGTGTGAGGCTTGTCTCCTTTCCGCATGCTACAGTTACACCAGACAAAAAAAAAAAAAAAAAAAAAAAAGGGAAAAAAACCCAGGAAAAAGAGGCCCCTGCCCTTCACAGACCATATTTTTTTTCTCCAAAAAAAAAAAAAACGGAAAAAAAAACCAGGAATAAGATGCCCCTGCCCTTCACAGACCATATTTTTTTTCTGCTCTCCTGGATATGTATTTCTGAGTGCTTCTGCTTTCTCTGAAGAACTCTATCCGTTCAGACAGCAATTTCTCCTCTAAAGAAAAGGGTTTGCTTTTAGAGAAGATGTCATCAGCAGTCGCTCCCTGCTTGCAGCTTCTAGCTCCGCTGGGGTTCATAGCTGTTTTGCTCATCCATGGGGACCTCCTCTACAGCAGATTCCCCCTCCCCTTCCTTATATAATGAAAAAGTCCTAATCCATCCTTCCCCACAAATACTCTGCTTAAAATCAGTGCTCATTGTAGTTAGTCCCCAGTTCTCAAAGGGCATTAATTGCTTTGGGCTTCACCTCAGAGCTGTTGAATACTGATAATAACTGGTTTGCCTGGGCTTACTGCCTAAATAGCTGATAATTACAGCCCAAGAACAGCAAGGAGCATGCTGTCTTCCTGCCACGGCCGTCTGTCTATCTGGTTTGCTAGGCATCTGTCCACCTGTCTCTAGGCAATTGTTCCTATTTCTCCTTGACTTTCTTCTCCTTCTCCATGTCTCTGTCTCTCTCCCTCTCTCTCTCTTTTTTTTTTAATATTTTGCATTTTGATCTCTCTTTTTTGTCTTTTCTGGACCTTTGACATCTTTGATCTCTTGTCGACAGGGAACACAGTGTACTGGCTACACATTCAGAGATCCAAGCATTTTATCACCCCCCAGAAGCAGCTCAGAATGTGATAGGTGAAATGTCAGAAACAATTACAGAAAGAGAGAGGTTTCCAGCCCCACAGGGGAACTATCCGGTCTGCATTCTGTGCTTCACCTTCCGACTCTGTGGGAATCGGAGAGCCCAGCCACCCCGGCACCCATCCAGAGAGACAAAGAGGAAAGAGATACAGACACACAGGCAAGATGTTGAAGGTTTGGGGGGCTGAAGGGGGAGATGACTGCAAGGGAAACCAGTTGGATCATTAGGTAGATTCCTCACTAGCTGTTGCAATATGCAGTCACCTCTGTGTATCCAAGACAAACGTGCTCCCATCAGAGGCAGTTTTCATAGAACTTCATTGCGCTATTGTGACCATCTGCTCTCCCACTATTGCCAGGCTCCTGTGGACCACGAGGATCACCGTACACTGACTGGGGAGCCAGGCACCGAAATAGAAGCACAACGTTAGAAGCCAGAAGGGCGATGCAGGGATTTGGTCTCTGCTGTAGCCCACTGCACTGGAAACCCACAAGGATAGAAAGAGCACAGAAACCTATTGGGAAAGCCTACTGGCCAAAACCAGGGTTGCCATATTTGTTTGCAGACCACAGTATGAGGCCCACAGAAGAGCAGAGGTGTGTGTAGTGGCACATATCAACAGTGCCTGAGGCCCCTAGAGCTCACAAGGATGCGGGTGAAGAAACCCATGAGAATAAAGGCACACACAGGAATTGGTGGAGCCTCTGATGTCCCCCAGAGACATGCTGGATACAGTCAATAGAAAAAAGGGTTGCCCTGAAACAGCTCTGTCAAAGTGTGTGAGGAGTCATGGGCTACCTGGGACTGCCAGGATGTGTTGTTCACACAACCCAGAGCTTCCCTACTAGGACTGCCACATGCTGAGGGCTTTTCTAGCAAAGGAGCTTACGAACTTTTCCATTCCCTCCTGGTTGCCCAAACAGTGCAGACAAGCAGGAGCCCTGGACACCGCTGCTGCCAGAGAAGAACTGCAATGTGTTTATGTATTGTAACACACTTAGATATTTTGGATGAGGAGCTGGATGGATTTTGAGGAGCTCTGGGTGGAGAGCTCTCTCTCTTCCATTATTAACTGCCTCTTTGCAGGCCAAGAGGCCAGAGCCTGTCCCTGGGAGACCCTGCTGTCCTGGACTGCCTCCTGCTCTGCAAGAGAACCCCTGTCCTCCTCCAACGCCCGGCTGGACAGAGACCTCAGGCACAAGGCAGTACTGCTTTTTGCTGAGGGAGCAGAAGGAAGACCCACCACCAGCCTTTCCATTAGGACTGCTGTTGAGCAGCTGTCTCAGCTCTGGCAGGATGGGCAGGGACCCATCCAGATCACTCTGCGCCAAGTAGGACCGATCTATGCCCCAAAGAGTGGCACAGAGCAGGGCACAAGGTTAGCACTGACCGTACAGCAGGGGCATAGTTGTGTTTTGTATGGGTGCTGTGGGATACTGCGTACCTCTGCAAGTGTGATGCCGCTGCGATGTCACTCTGTCAGTCTTCACTAGTGCAAACAGAAAGGCTCCAGGCTGGGAACCTACAGGCATGTCAGGAAAAGTGATATACACACAGGGAGTCAGCCATCCACACATGTTGCATATGCATTTAGCCACCAAAGACCGGGAAACACATGTGTTCATGAAATGGGCAGATAATGAAAGGACAAACTAGCCCAAATCTTCCCAAAACTCTAAAAAAGTTGTCATTTAAATTCTCTGTGAAAGTTCAGGTCCTAATTCCCCTCCTGCCTTTGCCTGTCCCTCTCACAGACAACTTCTAAGCAGACAGCTGCTGGGTGCTGGAAGTAGCAGCTCACCTCTGCCCTAAGAAATAATCTCACACAGCTCCTGTTCCTGCCAATTGTACAAAATGGCTTTCCTGTACCTTCTTTTTCCCTCCCTTTTCCTCCATAAAACTGATCCAGCTAATAATCCTTTTGGTTTCTGACAAATAGCACCATTTGCCTCCAGTGTGCATGCACCTTGCCAGATGGCAGGGTGGAACAACTATCTGCACAAGGAAGTATTCTGGCTCTCTATGTATGGGAAGCGAGCCAAAAGGAAAAGGAAAAACACTTTCAGATTATGTACCTCCTGACACAAATTGATGAAAATCCAGGAGACTGGTACTTCAGACTCTTTGCACTTGTCCCTCATTTAGATTTTCCTGTGCTTTGATCTATGGGAGTAGAGGACTGACAATCAATAGGGGCAAATGTAAAGGTCCAAGCTCTTCTGGATGCTGAACTAGTGCTACAGCTCCATGTCTTTGCTATTGTTTTCCAACCCACGGCTGTTTTCAAAAATGAATGGGGGAAAAGAAAGAGCCCTTCCCACTCCAGATTGACAGGCCTTCTCCGTAAGTCATGCACCAATGTCCAGAGGCGGACATTACCTCAATATTTGTTGCAATGTCATGGACAGTAATTCCTTGTTCCCTAACATCAGTCAAGTTATCTGAGACGTGAAAAATGTTAAATCACATTCCCGTCACAACACTGCGTGCTTTGCTACAGCTAACTGTGATGGTATGGGTCATGTCTTCTCAATCTTCTGGTGAAAACAGCCCCGGCAGAGCCTGCCTCCTCATCAGACCTGACCTTAAAGAATTCAGCCCAGATTCAGACCTGGATCCACAGCTGGGAGCAACAACGATTTAAGCTGATGCTGCTCAGTGTGTATACAGCAATATCATCAGTGTGGCCTAAGGGCAGGCACCTCAACAATACTTCCCAGTGGCCTGATTTAACCAGCTCTCCCAGTCAGCATGCAGAAAATATTCCATATTTAAGATTAATCTTTAAAAATAAAGTTATGGACTGTGTGTGTGTTCAGATATGACTTTTCCCTGTTGTTACTGAAAGAAATTCAGCTTGAAAGCCTCCTTCAGTTCACACTGTACCTGGGAGGACAAGGGTGGCTAGCTTGAGGAGTGTAGATCTCTATTCCTAGACTGTCTGGAGAAGAAAACAGCCTGGCAGCTTAAAATTTTGAATGATTCAACCTTTAACAGCAGTGAATGCAAAACAAAACGAGCCTGATGCCATTTTCTCCAGTGATGTGCCATGGCTTATTAGGAAGGGGTTATAAGCTGCTTTCCAGTGAACTTGTTCTCGGAGAGATAAGCTGACTAGTGGGAAATCAATCACTATGAATTTTGATAGCAGCGCCTGCTGAAGTAATTACTTCAAACATCAATAATTCTGCTCACCTGCCTGTGCAGTTTTCAGTCATGCTGAAGGTTAGATTAATGCCATGGAGCTCCTGGGGACTTTGTTTTGTTTTGTTTTTGTTTTCCCTATCATTTTCCATCTACTTCCTGAAATATATTTTTTTAAACACTGATGTAATTGAAATGTCATGTTGTCCGCTCCTCTCTTTCTCTGTTTTCTCACCCAAGTCATCAACATGAGTTTGCTCGTATCAGTGAAATTGTCTCTGCAATTCTCTGCTTGCAGGAGCTGCCGCTGATCCTTCCTGTCAGACTTCTCAAGCGTTGAATGCTCACATCACATCTCTCCTCAGCTGTTTATGCCTGTGTTTAAGTTAATACGTATTTAGAGAGAAGGTCAAAACAACTTTGATGCCAAATGCTCTTGAATTGAAGACCCTCACAGTGGCCTCTGTACAGTGTGATTTTACTTCCCACGCAGATAAGTACATTGGTTCAGGTTTTGCCACCCAGTACACAGACTAGGTGCACAGACGATTCATAATTTAAAGCACATCTTAGAAAAATTTTAAGGTGATACAACATCACCTAAAACATCCCTGACTCAAAATTAATTCCCCTTGAAAGCAAAAAGGGAATTGTTGGTACAACATGTGTACATGCTTATATGTTCACCAGGTGGTAAATTAAAGAGGGTATTATTCCACAGAGAGACCAAATATTTCATCCAGTAACTAAACATCATGATAAAATTATAATATTATCCAAAACATGTATAATTTTCATTTTCAATATAATGTATGATTTGAGTTTTGGACTACTGTGCTTCACAGACTGCGACCTCCTCCATTTGCCACATCTCCTAAGCTCCTGAATATCTCCTGCTGCCTTATGCTAAATATCCTCCAGGTCTCCCACTGCTGCCCCTTTTATACCCAAATTTCATTCAGCCTCAGTAGTTCTGCTCTCTCTGCTGGAGCAGCAACATATTTATTACTATATTATTATTGTATTTCAGCTCCCAGCTATAGTAAATTCCATCCTGCTGTAACCCCTACCTCCATCTACCATTAGACAGCTTGGGATTCCCACAGACTTGGCAAATTTGATAGATTTGTTTATCAGCTCATCAGAACTGAAGCATGTATGGACTTACGGGCTGACTGCAGTTGAAAGCTGGCAGAGATGTGCCAAGGGGTACTTTTCTCACTTTCCTTTCCTTATCTTTCTCCATCCTGTGTGTGGAGCAAACAGCAGCGATATATTCCACAGACAGTTTATTTGCATGCAGGCTTCATTCCCATAAACAGCCCACTCCTCTCAAAGTCAACATTTTAAAAGTTCCCTTTAATGTCAGTTATACCGAGCGGCGAGGCCTAGGTTATATTGATGTCTTTTGTTTATAACAGTGATTGACTGAACACACGTCATGGCTTTCAGCAGAGAAAGCCCTCCACAGACCCAATTTCAGATCCAAAAAGTGTCCTGCTGACAATTACCCACATAAATCCAAGCAGGGAAAGAATGAAGACTAAAAGCAAGTGCTTTCCTGTCTGAATGACAATTCACACTCCCAGCAAAGGATGACATCCGTCACTAGCACCACTTAGCCGGTCGCTGCAGCCACGGTGGGAAGGGAAGGGCAGGGAAGAGCGCTCGACACCACGGACAATCAGGACTCTTCCGTGCAGGCTCCTTACTTAGCTGAAGGCAGTCACACGCGAAAATAAAAACTGCACCTTTAGCTAAATTCTACTTCCATTATCTTAATATGGCTTCGCTGCAGTCAGGTAACTGAGAGTTGAATTTGGTCCATATTGTCCATAATGACAAATCGATATTTGATGACGTCCCGTGAGAATGTCTATTCAGTTTATTAACAGGAAAGTGCTCTTGGTTGATCTGACACTGTTTATCTCATTGTTATCAAACCTCCTCTGAAATTAACTGTTAGGAGGGAGGAGGACATCTCTCCAAAGAGAAAATGAAGGGAAGACGACAGAGGCTTTTAGTGTCTGAGGAGAAGGGAATTTCAACACTATCCAGCCAGTGAACAACAGGTCAGCAGAATGGCTCCTAACTTTGTATTTTAAAACAGAGTTTACACTGCTCAAAAATACATTTTGGAATCTCAAAAATTTTCTTTTCTGTCTTTGAAGTAGCAGGAACATTGCATGGCGAAAGATCTGAGATTTGTGATATTTGTTTAGTACTTTACATCAAAATGTTTAGTAGGAATCTACAAAAAGGAGTGACATGATTAAACCTCCAAATGATGCCACTTAGTTTCATCAAGAGTGAAGAAGATGATAGAGACTTTCAGCTGAACCTGGCAAAGATATGTGAATGAGCACAGACGAGAAATGAAACTCAGTGCTGACAAATGTGCGGTACCAGAGGAATCATCTGAACTCATTGCACACATTACTGGCTTCTAAATTATCTATGAACTCCACGGACAGTTCAGTGTGCAACGAAGGCAATCTTCAGGACAAATTAAATATTAAGATGTATGAAGAAAAGAACAGAGAAGAACGCTTGAAATATTAATTCATTATAGTAATCCATGACAACCACGCATGGGGAGGAACTTAGTAAAAAACTTTTTGAAGGGTATGACCAGAAGAAGAAAATCAGGGGGGGTCAGTTCTAGAAAGAGCAATTGGAAACACTGAGGGGAAAAAAAGTATTTTAAAGACTGATTCTATTTTCAGAAGAACGAACCCCATTCCAGAGAGGAGAATGGCATGAAAACAAGAAATGGTGAAGAAAAGTTAAATTAAGAGATCATATTTCTCCCTCTTCTTCCTATGAGAAGAAGCTAAATTAATCACTGCATTGAAAAATGACGGTTGCCTGGAAACCCACTATCATGACCAGACTGCATTCAGTAACGGTACCCAAAGGTCAGCTCCTACTAGTAATACTTATGTATACATACCCACACACATAAGGAGTACACAAATACTTACAAATGTTCTTAAGGCTTCAAGAGAAGATATTTGAAGAAAATTTGAGTGAAATTGATAGGGACCAAAAATTAGACAGGTAACATGACTGAAAAGTGGAAGCACTTTATAAAGAAGCGTTAATTAACTAGTCAAAATGCCAGTCTCACAGTCAAAAAAGTTTACAAACTTGGATGAGAAAACAATGCTTGGTTTGATGGAAAATAAAGCAGTAATTAGAAATAAAAGCAACATATGGCACAATGTAAGGCAGCAGCTACAGGTATCAGTCAACATAAATGAAAGTTATGGGGCATAAGTAACTGATAAGGGAAGCTGAAGACATTAGGTGAAAATGCCTGGCTGACGGTGTTAAGAATGACAAAATGTAGGTGTCTGAAAATACTCTGGGAGCAAAAGAAATCTGAAGAAAAGTGTACATGAGATACTAGTTAAAAGTGGTAAAATTGTTAATGCTGAGGTAGCAAAATGTCTTATAACCATTATTGTAGCTATTTAATATACCTGTTCTGAGTTGGCAATAAATAATTCCATTAGTAAATAATGAACATATTGGTGACCAGGGACAAGTTCTGCAGGCCAGACAGCCTATACCCACAATTCTTAAAAAGCTGGCTTACAGACATCCCTGGCCTCCTGATGCTAATTTTTAATACATTGTAGAATATCCAGGAACTCAATATGACAGGGAGACTCCTAATGTCAAGTTCAATAGTCAGGAAGGGCAGGGGAAGAAGGAAGGGTTCTCAGACTGACAATACTCCCAGGAAAGATCACAGAAAAGCTGAGTCAGTATTAAATACTTAAAGAATTAATGGGTATCAATAAAATTCATGCTTAAGCAACATAGGATTATGGGGACAAAGTCTTTTTAAAGTTGTATGTTTTCATACTCTAATTAAATTACAAACTCTGTTGACAAAGGTAAAAGAATACCTACAAAAATTTTGGCTTTTGTAGAGCTTGTGACTTATTGCCTTGTATCATTATGATTTAAATTGCATTATACATTAACAATAAAGTACCTATTCAATGGATTGAGGACTGTCTGAGGAATCTCAAAAAGGAACAATGAACAGGGAATCATTATTCAGTAGGAGGATTTGGTGTGACGTTCTGCATAGATCATGAGTAAAAAGAACATGATTTTACATCTCATCACTGATAGAAATAAATGCAAAATACTTGAGGTGAAGTTTGTAGAAATCAGTAGAGGAGCAGACTAAAGTGGATCACTTCTAAGTTATACCTGTTCAAACTGAATGTATTTTAATTCAGTCAAATTCAGTCCTATATCAAGGACCAAGGAATGCAGACCACATCTACAAAGCAAGAGACTGCAACGGGGAAAGCAGGGACCTTGAAGAAGACCAAGGTTCACTGTGGATAAGCACAACTATGGAAAAATGGGTGAATGGAAGCCTGGAAAGTGAAGCAAGACACCTTCAAACTAGAAATGAGGCATAAATTACACTGCAAGTGTTTAACTACTGGAACAAACTACCAAGAGAAGCAGTAACTTCTCCGTCTCTCATCTCCTCACATCAAGAGTTAATGCCTTTTTGGAAGATATGCTTTCACGAAGCACAAATTATCAGCTTCCATACAAGTGGAAGTCAATGAAATGAAATGGCTTGTGTTCTACAGAAAGTCCCTCCATACAATGTCTTGACTCTTCTGGCCTTGAGCTCTTCGACTTTGCAAAAGGAGGCTTTTCAATGAATCAAAAGGGTAGCAAACTAAAAAATGTTAATAGGAGAGATTTTCAGACTCAGAATGTGGAAACTTTTTTCCATACACTGTTGGCTGACTGTGCTATAAACTACTGGGTTCTGGGTCTTAGCATGGATGCTACCTGCAAAGTCAGTGCTCCCCACAGTTCTGGACTCTTTGTAGGCTTCCAGAAAAACTGCTAGTTCTGTGCAAACCCTGACCCTCTGTAACCTGTCATGACTCAGGTCTTAGGGCTGAGGTAAATCGAGCCTTCTTGCCATATCATAACAGAACTTGGGTTTTGTTGGTTTTTGTTTTGGGCAAGAAGGAAGTGTAATGGCAATGCACAGGAGAAGCACTGCTACTCTCATGACTGAGTCTGTACCCTCACAACAGTGTGACCTTTGGAAAGGCACTGAGAGCATGGGCTACCTGAGGCAGAGTGGGAAACAGAAGCCATGGGGCAGATGGGAGAGCACATCTGCCCCACAGCAGAAAGCTCAGCAGGATGTCAGTGTGTAGTCCCATAACCAGAGGAACTAATGAACCCTGGCCCGCAGCAGATGTATGTCTCAGGGCAACTTTCTCAAACAGATTTTCTGATGTTCAAGAAGATGTGGCCCCTACAGCACCCTCCTTCACAGGGGGGTGTCTAACCAATTTCGCCAAAGATGTTCAAACATAATTAAGAGGAAGAAGCAGCACTAACTCTCTCTCAGTGTTAGTATGTAAACCTCGTTTATTTAGAAAACCAGAGTAGCAAAGATTCAGTGTTTGTAGTCTTGCCTCACACCTATACCAAACCCCCAACAAAGTAAAGTGTCCAAGGAGTGAGCATAGATGTAATCTACTCTTACTGTAAATTCCTAGGAACAACCTGTGTCTACATACAGTAAATACAATCACCTCAAATACAAATTAAGCTATCTACATGCGGTTTTGACAAGTATAATTCAAGATACAAAAACATCAAGACACGCAGGTCCTCAGCATATATGCTAAAAGGATGTCTTCTTTGCAGTACAGAGAAAAGTTATCTCTGTTGTTGCGTGTGAGGGCAAAAAAGAGGTTCGTATGAAGTGGGAGGAGTGGGGCTGCAATGAGTGTCTGAAGCTGGTATGGTTCATCATGACAACTCACACTGCCCTATCCTATTCTGCTAGATCCACTTGACAACATTGATGTTGGTATTGCACTCATCAGCATGGGGCAGCTGGGTTTCAGGAGTCCTGCCTCATGATGTTAGTGCTGAAGTAAACCACGTCATTCCCATGACTCCGTCCTGCCAAGACATGAGCAGTTTCTGGGCATGAAAGGAGGAGTATTGTGAGAAGGCACTGGAGAAATGCAATCACTTCTTTGAGTTTGGATCCTCACATCAAAGGAGGCAGCTCATCAGCTACAGTAAGAACAGCACTCAGGCTTCATCTTACACCCAAGGACAGATTAACTAGCTGTTTGGAATAATTTTTTAAATATATATAAATACATATACTACATTATTATGATACACAGATTTATATACATTATATCTATCTGTGTGTACATATAAATAAATATATGTATAGGTATAACATGGGACCCTGGCTATGGAGAACACCAGAGCAAGAATCTCGAATAGCTGGACAGTGAAGACAAGTCCAGGGAAAGAACACAAATAGGTAAGAAAGAGAAGTGTGAGAGAACAAGGGAGTAAGGAAGGGAGAAAGGGAGACACTGCTTATGTGCAGAGAGCCTGTGAAAAGGCAGGAAGGATATGTAAAGGGAAAGGGTTTGGAAAAGGGCTTTTGGCTGTAGCAGAACATGGGGAAACAAAGGCAAAAGGAAAGTACAGAAGGAGCTGAAAGTAAAGAAATGCCAGGAAAGCCAGACAAGTAAAACAAACATCAGAAGGGAATTCATTGATGAAAAGATAGGAAGGGAAGAGGACATCCTTCCCTCCCTGCTCGCTGGTTATACTTCTCCATTATGTCTCATATCTTTTATTCTCTCTCATACACTTCTCTCTATTCTTACCAGTCCCTTATAGATGTTTCTCTTTAAAGCATTAATCTGCACAAATTCCCTCACTATGCCCCTGCCCCTCTGCTTCCCTCCCACCCCAGCACACAAGCATGATAAGAGGAAAGACCTCTCACCTCTACCTCTCCCCAGTATGAGCTTTTGTCAGCTTATGAATCACTGCCAGGTGCACGACACAAAGACAGAACAATTTACCTTCAAAGGGAAAACCTCATTCTGACAAACCCAAAGTTTGTTTCCACCAGAAGATGTCCCCCAGGAGATGGAATTTAGCAAATCATACGCAGCGTAATATTAATTTTTGTGTGTTCTTTCAAGCTGACGTGCTGTCTGTTAGATGACTATTTTTTCCTAACAGGACTATTCCACTGGGAAGAAAATTAACTCTTAATAAGCATTTCTTCTGCATTCTGTCAGGTTCCCATTTTCTCTCTTCTTAGTTTCCCTCATATATTCCCCCATCTGCCTTTCTTATCCTCTTCCCTGCTCTCTCTATCCCATTTCCATCTTTCTTATTCCTACCTTCATTCTTTTTCTTCACTTCTCTTTTTTCTTCCTACATCCTGCCTCTTGCCTCTTATTTTCCTATTCTATGCTTTCCTTCTTTTACTTTTTCTTTATTCTTCTATGCTGCCATTTTTGCCTGCTACCTCTCCTGTCCCACTCAATCCATTCCCCACAACATGAACCCAAAGAAGTGCATGAGAATAACATTCAAGGTATTTCTATAGCCACAGAGCCATAAGGGGAACCAGACAGCTATTTAGAAGCCCAGCCAGCCTGCCCTATAGAGCCTCCAGTGTGGCACATTATTCTGCAGGCCAGTAATTTCAGCTCCCACAACCATAAGAGAAGTGGAATAAAAACCAGTCCCCTCTGGCATGAGGTGTTCAGCATCTTTGGAGACCTAATGCAAGAATCTGACTGGGGCTACACAGTGGTCCAGGCTTTGAAATGGATGTTCAGAGAAGAGATTGGGCAGGATTCATTGCCCCTAACTTCAGGTCACTTTAGGGTCAGTGTTTTGTCTAACCCCACTGTATACTTGTGCTACAGTCAATGGGAAGAGAAGAGGACCACTTCCAAAGAATGCATTATTCTACAATAAATAGTTGTCTCAGGTGGGGTGGCTGTCAAGATAGCCTCAAAACCAGCTTAAATTAATAGCCTAACTTTCAGACAGTAAAAGCTAGGTAACATGAAACACCTGAGATAGAGGAGAAAATAGAGGAGGAAGTCTGCATGAGGGCAGAAAAACAGCAGGAACTGGAGGAAAAGCTACCTCATTTACTAGCAGACCCAAAAAAATCTTTGCTAAATCAGCAATACATCGAGGGCCAGAGTTGCAGACAAGCCCCACAGCTCCCATTGATTTCTCCCATGTTTCGGACTGCTCAGCATTTCTAGAAGCCAGAACCCTAACACCTCTCCTGAGTTGGGAACTAATCTGAGACTTGCCTTTCACGGCTAATGCTCTGGACATGCCACCCCCAAAACACTGACTTCATTACGTTTTGCACCTAACTGCTACTGAAGAAAACACTGGGGTGAAAGAACAGAGAATTAACACTAAAGGGTCTCACAGAAAACCAGTCAATATCTGAGAAATCTCTCTCAGGCTATTTCCCTCACACCATTTTCCACTAGTGTAATTTCATCTCCTGACAGCACGGACTGTCAAGTCCCGGAAGGGAGTGCATGTGCACATACACATGCTTGGGCGTCTGGCTGCTGAAGCGTCAGCAATTTAGCTCTGCAGAGACGTGTACAGCAAATTGCCTCTTGCCAAAACTGGGAAGCGCAGCGTCCTTTTCTGGGGGGATCAATGCTGCCTTCTGCAGCTGGCGGGATTTGCTGTCTCCATGTGTTTATCTACTGCGAAAGAAGACATAGGATTTAAGTCATCAAACATGGAGCGAAGCTGAGTGCAGTGCTGCTTAGCCAGTGGTACAGTCTGCTCAGGTTCATATTCAAAGCTTCTCTACCAGGCAGGGTACACGAGAAGCATGTAGGAGACAGGGTGTCAGGCAGGAGATGGAAATTTCAATGAAATTAAGGAAGGAGGAGGCAAACATAAAGCTACAGTATATGCTACCAACAGTTCCGTGAATAATCAAGGCTTTCTACGTGCAGCACATCCCAAACCATCACAAAATTGGTGGGTTTTATAAATGACTTAGACTGAAACTAATGCATAGGAATGATTTTCACTTGTTTTTTGGAAATGAGGGACCAAAGGCAGTGAGAGTAACATGGTGTTAAAAATGTTGACTCTGACTTAGAAACAGCATGCCTACATGCTGACTGTATCAAGCCTTTCAGATAAGCACAAAATGTTTGAGCCCTACAGCCTCCAACTCCAGATCCTGGCTTGAGGATGGCTGGGAGGAGAACTCAATGGAGATACCCTCTTTAGCTCTCTTGGCCTACAGATCATTTGCTGCACAGTACCCTGGGTTGTTAAGAAACAAACCTATTGTGAAGTACAAAATGTATCTACAGAAAGAAAAGGCAAGCAATTTCCATAATGAACATTTTCGTGAAGAAAAGGGGATGTAAAATGCAAAAAAGTATCACTATAGTGTGTTTTTTGGTTGTTTTTTGTTTGGGTTTTTTTGGGTTTTGTACTTCACTTGTGTAAAGCAACTTCAAAATAGCCTGTAGACTAGTAAATCAATAAAGTCCTTTGCGCAGGAGTGCTTTTGGTTTGGTTCCTGTGCCTAGCCTCTAAGATATGCTGCCTTTTCACTGGTCTCAGAAAAGTGAGAATATCAGGATTTTTGAGCTGATTTCTTTAGGACATAATTGGGGATGCTGGAAGAGGGCATCCCAACAATACCCTCAGCCCTGGAGCTCATCTTCTTCCTTGGCCTTGCCCAACCTGAATTTGATCAGCATTCATTTACAAGATTTATAAGGAATTATGGAAATCTGATTTCAGCATAATGAGGTCATTTCCATTTGCTAATACTAGCTGGTGCGTATAACTCTGTGCTATTCCTAACATAGCCTTATTGATCAAAACCAAGTGACTTTTCTGTAATTGTATTTTAATCCCTGCTTGTGACTTTATTATGTTCTCATGGGTTTTCTGCCATAAAAGAGATTGCAGTGGAGATACTTTAGAAAACAAAACAATAAAATGAAACTATCTGAGAGTCATGGATGCCTCTAACTACTCTGTGGTCACATGTAATCTATTAACATGTAACTAATTTGGAACATTAATATAACATTTCTTTCTTTTAATTCAGTGTTAGTAAGTCTGTATACAAAATGTTAGTCTTGGTTAAGAAGAACCAGGGTTCAAAGGAAATGCAGTGGCTGGAAAATATGTCAAAGGAAGGAATGAGGATGGGACAGTAAACATTTGCCTCTCAAGCAGTGGGCACATGTAGAAGCACACACACAAGCCCAGAGACACACAGAATCATAGAATTATTTAGGTTGGAAAAGACCCTTAAGATCATCAAGTCCAACCATAAACCTAATGCTTCTAAGTCCACCACTAAACCATGTCCCTAAGTGCCAAATCTATACATCTTTGAAATAACTCCAGGGATGGTGACTCAACCACTTCCTTGTGCAGCCTGTTCCAATGCTTGACAACCTTTTCAGTGAAGAATTTTTTCCTAATACCTAGTCTAAACCTCCCCTGACACAACTTTAGGCCATTTCCTCTCATCCTATTACTTGCTACTTGGGAAAAGATACCAACACCCACTGCTCTACAACTCCTTTCAGGTAGTGGTAGAGAGTGGTAAGGTCTCCCCTTGGCCTCCTTTTCTCCATACTAAATAACCCCAGTTCCCTTAGCCATTCCTCACAAGACCTGCAAGACATCCATTCCAAGTTTACTTTGTGTTTCAGAGGAAGTGGTGAATACAAACAATAGCAGTGATTACTCTATTATATGCACCTTTCTGAAAAAAATTGTCACCAACGATGAGGAAGTGTGAGAGTAAAGAGGAAAAAAGAGACAGTGTTCAGGCTGGATCACCTCGCTGAGCGAAAGGAGCCAAACCAATGTATATGTGTAGATAATTTCACAGAATCACAGAATCTTTAAGGTTGGAAAAGACCTTTAAGATCATCAAGTCCAGCCATCAACCCAGCACCACCATGCCCACTAAACCATATCCTGAAGTGCCACGTCCACATGTTTTTTGAACACTTCCAGTGATAGTGACTC
>NW_010522782.1:89472-120304 GCF_000687285.1 Phaethon lepturus
TGACCACTCTCTCAGTAAAGAAGTTTTTCCTAATATCTAGTCTAAACCTCCCCTGGCACAACTTGAGGCCATTTCCTCTCGTCCTATCCCTAGTTACTTGGGAGAAGAGACCAACACCCACCTCACCACAACCCCCTTTCAGGTAGTTGTAGAAAGCGATAAGGTCTCTCCTCAGCCTCCTCTTCTCCAGACTGAACAACCCCAGTTCCCTCAGCCGCTCCTCATAAGACTTGTGCTCCAGACTCCTCACCAGCTTCGTTGCCCTTCTTTGGACATGTTTGAGCACCTCAGCATCCTTCTTGTAGTGAGGGGCCCAGAACTGAACACAGTATTTGAGGTGTGGCTTCACCAGTGCCAAGTGCAGGGGTACAATCACTTCCCTACTCCTGCTGGCCACACTATTTCTGATACAGGTCAGGATGCTGTTGGCCTTCTTGGCCACCTGAGCACATTTATTGTTTCTTGGCATTTTTTTCCCCATTTTACTTCTTTTCTCTCCATTTTAAGGTAAGGGGTGATGCACACTCCAGCAGCTATGTTGACAGCAAAAGCTGTTGTCAGCAGCCAGCCAGGCAGGCGAGCACCCACGCAGCCAACAACCGCCTTCGCCCTGTGTCATCACCCCTGCGCTCACCAGCCAGTTCTAGCAGGCGGGGACAGCTTACTTCTACCATGTCAAGGGGCACGCTAATTAATTAATAGTGCATAATCTGTACTGATCTGCTGAGTAAAACACACCTCCGCCACAACCTTTAAGAACAACATGACTCAACTCGGAACTTGCCAAGTCTTGTCCTCCAACTCATCCCAGTCACCTCCAATGAAGAGGCAATAGAGATCTACCATTCCAAGCATATGGTCTTTTTCCAGATGTATAGCTTCAGAGAGGTGTTTCAGCAGCACAGACCATTAACACAATTTTTCTTTCTTCCTCACCCATGTTGTATATGCATGTCCTACTATAAATATAGGTAATGGAGTAAGATTCTGTCCCCTCAAACTTCCCACATTGTACCTGATTATATTTCCCCTAGAGTGCATGGAAAATGAAATTGTTACAGAACAAGAACCCAGAAGGGCAGGTACTTTTTGAAGCCTGACAGAAAGTAAAAAGGGGGGAGAGGGGGGGGAGTAAGGGTGGAACAGGAGCAGACAGGAAAGAAGGAAGCTGAGCAGGTGACCTCAAGGGGAAGGAAGCAAGAATAGAGATGGGATGAAACAAATGAAAAGCAGGGGGGAAAGCACTGTTAATGGAGACAAAACTGATGGAAAAGGAGTGTCAATAGAGTGAAAACACAGAAAGCAACAATTGCAGGTGTCATTCAGGGGAAACACAGTGGAAGGCAGGCATGGATTTACCTGGAGAGGCTGAGAGGACTGAAACCTCTTTGGCTCTACTTCCCTTTGTGCCTTTCCTTCCAATTAAAATGACTGGTTGTGGGCCAAGCTCTCAAGTCTCTTGTCACGGACGTACTGACATGGCTGAACAAGACCTCTCCCCACCCCTCACTCAGATCGGGGCGGGGGAATGCGAGGAGACAGAAAGAGAAGAGGTGACACAGAAAATGGAGCAGAGATGGGAAAAAGGCAAAGATGGAAAACAAGATGATAGAGTCACAAAGCTATTATACTCAGGTATAGAGCACTTCACTCTCATGAAAGCAAGTAACTGGGGGCTGTTCAATAGAATTATTAAAGAAAGATAAGGACTATTACCTAATCTAATTTATTTAATAGGGAAAACTGAAAAAGCTAGGTAGGATGGCTAAATAAGAAAAATCCAAGAGGTATGTGCATAAGGTATCCTTTGTACAGCAGGATCACAGAGGATGCTAGTACATGGAGCCCACTACGTGATATTGTGAGACACAGACCTCAAAATGCTCTACACACAAGGTGACCACCTAAAAAGCACGTAGGGAGTGTAAAAGGCAAGCAATGGGTGGTGGAGAGTAAGAGAAATTCCCCAGATGGACACAAGTGGGTGGACATCTATCTGCACGATTTTTTTCTACCATGTGCACTTAAGAAAATATTTAGGAGTAATGGCATGAAAATGAGCATAATAAAAAACAGACTGATTTACATGGAAGCTATTCTGACTCTGAAGCCTGCCGCTGACCCAGACAGAAGCTCCCTTGCTTCTATATGGACATTTAAACAAGAGTGAAGACTGTATTGGAGGAAAAAGTTGTGAAACACGTATTACCTAGGGAAAGGACATGCGGTCATCACTGGCCCTTAGAGAGGAATCTCCTAGATCTTTCTAGTTCAGCTCTGACTGGCACCGTCTCTTTCTCCTCCTCCTTTCACACACTGGCTCATGAATGATGTTGAGGCTATTAATCAGCATCAAGTCCCCAGAGCACCTCCTGCTCTGGAATGCCACTGATGAGCAGATGGGATTTTTGGCAAGAACTGACCTGGCATGAAAATGAACAGAGGAGGAGAGTACTAGAGAGGAAGGGAGGGGGGAACTGCCTGAAGCTCTCCATTTAAAAGAATGGAGAAAAAGAGATTTTTCTTCTCTGCTGATACCATATTCCAATCTACAGTCATATAAGGATTTATCAGAAGCCACCTGTGCACACCAACATGAGCCAATTTCCTTCTTTAAGAGCCTGGTATATCTACATTTGTACAGACATGTCTAATTTAACTTGGGTAATGCTAGCACCTACCTACAGTAGCTCAATATAGGTTAACTAAAAAATGTTTATGCAGCCTCTTGGCTAGACTTTGCAGCTCACACTGATGTCCAGGCAGATACCATGCTAGGAAGACCCTATTTGGCTATTTTAAGCTAGTGTGGCCACATCTGTATGAACTGCAGCAGTGGCAGCCTAGAAAAAATGCCTGACCCAAAGTCTTTTGAAACCTATTGCTCATTGCTCTTCCACATGTCCTTTTGCTCAGAAGATAAGACAGGCTTCCCCCCAACACTCCTAAAATTCACATACAGGAAGTGTGGGCTCACAAATCCTTCAGTCATGGAATGGGCAAAATACCTCAAGAAGGTTTTCCGCATTAGGAATTACAGGAATTGCTGTCACTGTGAGTGCAAAGAAGATTCAGTTCTTACAGGTGCATGCTCAGTTTTAATTCTGTAAATCTCACTGGTAGTAGTGGAAGTTGGGGAGATACATCCCAGGTTAAAATCTGCACCTTTAGACTGCTACAATGCTGAAAATCACTGTTACATATCTTGGATTCAAATGTGATTATAATACTTGAAACAGCAGCAAAGACTATTTATCTTAGTCATATTTCTTCTTTTTTGAGAAATCTTACATCTTGTTGCAGTTACTAAATTAAAAACACAACGGCAGAACACAGAGTTAATCTGGCAATAAAGCAGTCTGTGTGCAGGCAGCTTAGGAGATGAGCACCTGCTCAGGGATCATTAGTAAATGGAGATGGGAATACTTCACTGCCCCACGCTCTCACTTCACACGCACTCTGAAGAGACATGTGGTGCAACGCTTGGTGATGCACATGGCACGGTAATGCTTCTTTCTATAGCTCATGCCATACAAGGCTCGCAGAACAGTTTACAAATACTAACAATTGAAACCTTGTCTCTGCAACATCAGTGTTATCATCTCTCTTGATTTCATCAACGACTTGCAACTTTACTTGTTCTACTCTGTTTTATTTGAAGCCCTAGTTCTCAGAAGTCAACAGATATGCAAGATCTGTAGCTATATAATTGGGCAGGATTGGTGAAAATCAAGTCTTACGATTTGAAAATCTGAAGGTAATTGAAAAACCATTTCCACTTACAAAAAAAAAAAAAGTCTTGCTTCTTAAGTCAATTCTCTTATTGCATGGCTGGCTTCTGATTTCTAATTCTTGGACTGGTAAATTGGAACATTTCTTCATTAATGGGCAAGTACTCTTATCCTTAGCTGGCAGATCAGAAAATTACAAGGCAGCACTAAACCTGGCTACAGTGTAAGTGAGTTTTCAACACAGCTAAATTCCTGTTACATACTGCAGGGTTGAACTGTGGCTGTAAAAAGGGCAAACAATGCATTTAAGAACAAAGCATGGTCAAAGTCTGAAGTAAAGTCCAGCTGTCTTACTCTCAGTCCAGTGTCTCAGTCAACAAACATGCTCTTGTTTAAACATGGAATTCAGCAAAAATCCTCCTATTTTTAAACAAAAATTTGCAAACCCACCTGCAGAGCTATTTGAGGAAAGAAAAACCTAGTAAAAAACATTGGAGCTTCTCATATGTAATTAGGGAGCTGAAGAAGAAAGGGACTACATTTTTAGAGCACGTTGAAGATATTTAGGTGGCAATAAACTAGGAATGGTTTCCTAGCCCAAGCAGCAGCAAGAGCAGCAACAACAGTTAGAGACCTTCATGCTGCAAGCCATTTCAAAAGATAGGAGCAGACAAACAGCAGGAGTGGGAAGCCGCCCAGGAGCTAAGGAGTTAAGCAGATTTCATTCCCATTCATTGCACATCCTTAAAAAGTCATTATAGATACATGTCTAGCATAGCTGGGACCCCGAGGCCTTTTGTTTAGCTTGCAGCGTACGACACAAGATGGAGCCCACACCGTGTTGTTTAGTGCCGCTGAACAGGATGATATGAGCTGTTTCATGCAGTGAGAAGGTTGCACATCATTCCTGGTGAGTAGATGGCTACTGGCTTTTCACGGACGATACCTTGCTGTACAAACAAAGCAAGAATCATACACTCTGCCCTGCCTTGTCCTGCTGTCCTCCTCCGTCCTACTTCCCCTTGCATTGGACTGAAAGCTGGAAATCTGGAGGAACAGAGCAATTGGTTTACATCATCTGAACATGAAGGAAAAGAAACAGCAAAACAAAAATTAAGCAAATGCAAAGAATAAACAAGCTCTTCCTAAAAAAGCTTCAAAAATAAAGAAGCCTTTGCAGGCAATTTAATTTCAACACCTATCTTAAGGGAATAAGAGGACTGGATGGTGTTAAGGTCCATAAAGCAGATTATAAACAGTTACACAAGAGCAACACCATATATTGTAACATGCAATTTTATAGAGGCCTTCAAATGAAAATAAAACACTGCATAGTTAGGGCTCTCTTATGTGCCTGCGAAGTCAAGAAATAAGAGATTGTATCAGGAATTTATAAACTGCAAAGGAGAAAGAAGGCACAAGAGAGAAAGCACTAGTAAACATTTTATTTTAAAATATCATTTTATTTGTTTCAAAAATAATTTGGTGGGTTACTTTGATTTATTTCCCAGTTAAACAAATGAGTAAGGCTTCTGTGAGCTCTCTTCAAGGCATAGCTGTTAAGTAATGGAAAACACCCCCTTGAGTAATATGTAATCAAGGCAGGAAATAGGGAGGGATTTTAAAAACAAAATAACCTACACAAATTAGTAACTAGCCATCTCTCAGATGTCGTCTTTTCTCTTTTTAACCCTGGGGAAGAAAAGGGGTGAAAAAGATAAAGAAAATAGGAACAAAATTAGAGAGAACAATGTTATGCCCTTCCTTGCATCTGTCAGGACGACAGCGAAAGGTTTTCTTGGAGGGTGAAGGTCAGGGGAGACAGCTATGACATATGGGTGTGCAAGTCCAGGATACCAGAGTTCCTCAGACTTCCCATGATGGAGGAGCTTGACCTCATGTATCCTGCATTGATCCACTGGCTCTTCCACACATAAAAAATTATCAGATTGAAGCTAGGCAAGCTCACCCAGGGGACTCAGCCTCTAAGCTGCTTCTGTTTGCTCCCAGATCAGCAGACAAGATAAGCAAACTTGTCAGAGCAATACCACCAACACTATGGCCGGGCTCGCTGCACATGACTCTTGCGCTTGCTGCTGGAGTGCCTTTTGAACTGGCACATATCCCACCTCCTCACAAACCAGAGCTGAACCCATAAGAAAAAGCACTGAGCTTCTGCCAGATAGAGAGGACCTTTATGGACTGTAAAAACTCGGTGTGAGCACAGAGTACCCCTCCCAAACAACCTATAGCTTCCTGGAGAATCACCATTATCACCAACGCTACCCATACCAGCCACACAAAACTGTGCAAAGTCACCAAGGACAGAGCCCAGGATGTTCTGATCCCAGAAGCGTAGCCCCTCGCAAGCTGAGCCAAAGCAGCTTTCCCTGAGTGAGACCTACAAAAACACAGATAAGCAGTTTAGCCTCTCAACAGTAGTTAGGGGCCCCTACTGGCACTTCATTACCAATGCATTACTGCCTGTAAAACGGTGAGAGGCTGAGATAAGCACACCGCTTTATTACCCCGGGCTGCGTGACCTCCCCATCACCAGAAGCATTGGAGGGAATTGCAATGGGAGAGCCAAAAGGCAGCTGAAGACACAACAGGATGGAGAGAACTCCTACAACAAACAGCACTGTTCCTCATTCCTTCTTGGACTCCTCCTCCTTGCTCAGTCAGATCAGCCATGCTCATGGTGATGTGACACCAGGAGGGGCCCCATTCCCACAGCGCTCCGGGACGTGGGAGGCTTTGGTGGCTTTGTCTCCTCCACGCAGTCCCCAAGCGGCCACTGTCATGGGGCTCAGGCTGCACACCCCTGAGAGCAGAGGCCTCTTCTGGTACCTCTCTGAAGAGCCACAGTACCGGCATGACGGTGCCTCTGACACTGGACGACTGAGGAAAGACCAGAACCCTCCAAATACTTGAACCTGACTCCTGTTTGTCATGGTGCTTTATCTCAGATGCAGTTTCATTACCTGCAAATCCCAGTACTGCAGAGCTCTCCGCTGGCATGGGACCACTCTGGAAAACTTGTCTTTCAGAACCTTTTGAGAGACAAGGAGCAGATGCAGGAAAAGGGTATTATTTTCTAGAGGAAAAGTTAACTCCCAGCTCCCTTTCAATGTAGTGAAGGAACTGAAATACAGGTGCTGACTATGGCCATCTGGAACGTGTGGACCGGGTTAATAAGAGGACAGAAACTATTCATGCATGTAAGAAATAAAATCTGTCCTGCAACTGAAGTTTCACAGACTGAATCCCTTTCTAAGAAAGCAAGTTTATCATTCTCCCTTTCCACAATGGGAAACAAAAGTCTGTCTTCTTTTCTCTCTTCCTTTCAGCTTCTCTTTTTTTCCCCATCAATGGCTATTTTGTGCCTGTGTGGACCACATTCCCATCTAGTGTAAAATCCTCTGACTGCAAGACAGAAGGTTGCAGACTGACACTGAGTGCCAATTCCCTCATTTCCTCCTCTGTTGCCTTCTCTCCATGAGTCAAGCGCTTGCTCTCTGCTTCCACACATGCACAGAGCACGGCACAGCACACTTCTGCACAAAACCAACATTTGGTTAAAGCAGCTCAAATTCTAAGTGAATTCCTACTCCAGCTTTTACCCTAATGCTACTCTCTTGTCCTAAAACATGTAGCTTTCATGTAGCTTTTCTCTAGGTAGTTCCAAAATAACAGCACTTACTAACCCTACCATATGGCTGACAAGGGACAGCCAGACATAGGTCATACTCAGAAAAATTCCAGCAAAGGCTTAGTCTCTGCAAAGAAACATTTGAGAACCTTTTATTAACAGTGCTGTTTGCATCAAGCTATGGGGGTCACAACCTCAAATACAGGAAACATTTGCCAAGGAGGCAAAAGCCAAGACCAGCAGCCTAGCTGAGGTCTAAATCCCCACTGTTTTACCCTGGGTTATGGTTTCAAAGCCCTCATGCCCCTTGTTTAACTAACTAGCTTTATAAACCTAGTAGTCCTATTACTAAGATTAATTTCCTTTCTTTAATTCTAATCACCCAGTATTCCCAAATACACTTACATAGGAAAAGGTAACTATGCAATGACAAATCTGCCCTTTTGTTGTTCATGTCATTTCATCTTTCACAGATGCCAGTCCTCAATATCATATGGAAGATAAATCATCATCTCCGAGGAGTCCATAAGAACAAGAGCCAAGAAGCTTATTCACTTGAGACCTTGTTTATCTCTGGTTCTGATGACTAACACGGTGAGCAATGCACAGCAAGGAGGGACTGATGCAATCTGGGTTAAAACCAATATTCATTAGGTGGTAGTAATGGCCCTCACTCCTTCAACAGAAGTGTACAGATGCTGTGGGTCAGAGTGTTGCTTTACTCGTGTCTTTTATTTCAAATGAGATAATGCTGGTGAAAAGCGCTATGCTGACAGCCTTAGAGAGAAAAGTCTAACATCTGCAATATCACAGGTAACAGAGGAAAGCAGCAGCGGTGGTCAAACATCTGGAAAACATTACCAAGGGGGTCAGAGTTTGAAGGGAATTCACGGTGGTTAGTCTTTAGGAAGCTGAAAGGAGATAGAGCAGTCTTCAGACATGTGAAAGGTGACTGCAGAAAGGCAGGCAATAAGCAGTTCTTGTTCACAGGGAACAGGACAAGAAACAAGTTTGAATTGATTGTGGTGCCCAAGATGTGGGTTAGACCTTAGCAAACTGTCTCCAGTGGGGGGTCACCATGGGAACAGACTGTCTAGGTTGACTGCAGGGCTTCCAGGGCAGAACAAGTCGTGCAAACATCTGGCAGAATGGGGGTGAGTATGGCTGGTCCTGCCTCCATGCTGGGCAATGGCCTGCCTGGCCAGCGGAGATCTGATCCAGGCCTTTTTCCTGTGACTCAGATGCCATCATTATAACCTTTGCCTTGCCAATGTGCTTGTACCCTCAACTGGAGATGCCAACACCAAAGTTTATGGGCTATCTCCCTGTCCATACCATTCAGCCCATGGTCATACTGCTCAAAGTGCCAGCAGCAATGCCACCCAGTGCAATTTGCACTTTAGCGTTGTTGGCATCTATTTGCAAAGGAACTGAGATAAACTAATGCACAAAACATGTCAAGTGATCATTACAAAAAGCCTGAAACAAACCAGAAGGGAAAGAAATCACTTCTCCAAAAATGGCTCACAATGCAACAAGGGAGTGTTAAAGGACACCTGGACTCCAGGGGCATTCAATCCGCAGTTTGGAGCTACAGAATTGCTCTGCACAGCTGAGAGAGAGACTTGCCAAGAACTTCTCTGAATCTGTCTATAGCCTTATAATCCTGGCAACTCCAGATAGCTCTGAACTGCACTTGGTGGCTATGAACCTTAATCCTTCCCTTTTGATTATGTCCCTTGTGCCTAAAATATGAGGTATAAGTACCTACAAGCCAGCAACTCAACTTTATCCCAGCCACTTAGTTACAAAGATTTGCCGGTCTCTTTCCTCTGCAGAGACTTTAGTGGTCATGTGCAGCTGGAGGAACAGTGGTCATCAGTGGAAAAATTGAGTACACCTACCCATGCATTGTGGAGTGTGTAGTGGAAAAAAACTGATGAGAACACAAAAAAAGGAATTTATGAGAGCTCCCATTTGACTACAGAAATGTTACCAATTTACCAAATTACAGAAATGTTACCAAAGCAAAAAATGCCTTTATTTTCACTAGTGCCACCATCATCCCTGCTGATTCACTAGTGTCACCATCCTCTCCTGGATGCAGAGTGGTAGGAATAGTCTCTGTGATCTCTGCCCAAATACCTCTGGCTCCCAGACACCGTGTTGTGCCTTCTGACCACAATGTGTTGGGAGAAGCAGAAGGAAAACAGAAAGATGTTGGTGTCGGTGACAACGGTCTCTTTGCCAAGAATGATGAAAAATAAAGAAGATGGCATTGACACAGCATGACAACAGTAATGATTATATTGCCTGAAGTTAAACAGAGAAGGCAATAAATCAGTCTTCTGTCACTGACAGGCATGACAAGAGGAGTCTGTAAAGCACATGTAAGTAGCACTTAATTTTCCATTTTGAGTATTTCTCCTCTTCCAAGTTTTCCCACCTCTGAAGGTGCCTGTGAGTGCAAAGTGGTACTCTCCACTCAAGGATAAACTGACAAAGTTAATTTGCTTTACTTGCTCCCAAATCCCTGATTCATCCACTGCATCTCAAAAGGCAGTTACTAAGCCACTGGTCTAACTAAGACATTATTGTTATTAAAGCAGAGTCTTTGGCATTGTGGTGCAAATTAGCATAACGGCATCACACCCTGTGGGGGTATTAAAACAACTGCTTTTATCGTTCCAGTTTAGGTCTTCAGAGATGGAAGCCTCTGATTGTGAAACTGCTCTCAAAAGTCTCATTGAAGTTATCCTGCTGTGTCCTATTAGGATGAACCAAACTCCAAAGACCAAATTTGTGATTTTCTTTAGATAATACTGAAAAGATCCAGCATATCCTAGCTCTCTTAAAATGTTAACTCATTTACAACTACCTTGTTTTTCCAGTTCTGTAAATACATTCTATCACAAAAAGATAATCTGGTTAGTTACAGTGACTTGCAGCACACAAAAAGCCAGTATATAAGTAGCTGATCCTGCACGTTGTAAAGTGCCTAAAATGTAAACTGAAATTATCTTGTACACAACTGCAAGAGAGTAAGTTCCAAATCAGCAGTTTTTCAGTTGCTAAATAGCTATATATTATGCACACACATGCCATCATTATTTTTTCTGCAAAGAATAGGAATTCCCTCCTCTGAGTGCATGAATGTGAGGATCCCTGCTACACAGTGAAACCGAGAGTTTCCTGCTTACAGGAGGGACCAACCCCATGGAAATGCCCTAACTAGACCATACAACTGGGGAAGGAATTCCAGTTCCAGTTCTCTCTAATGACAAGATCATTGAAAGGCACGGCCCTCTTTAATTACCTGCAAGTACACTACTTGGTTTGCGAACAAACTGGACAACGGCGCAGAGATGCCTGTTGGCTCTGTCTCGCTGTATAGAAATCCAGCCAGCTTACCAGCAGGGGTAACCATCATGCAAACACACTGTCCTGCTTCCAGACCAAGGATGAACCTGTGGGCATGCTCAGCACCCATTTGTTATGTACATAGCTCAAAACAAGGTTTTTTCTGCCCTGTCAGTTGTGTAGAGGATCCCTCCTTTCAGTGCAGAACATGCCTTTGCTGGTGGAGCAGCCAAGAAACTTTTAAACACAGAGATTCACCCTGCAGGACGAGGCCAAATCCTAACTGCCTTCCCAAGAGTCACTACACTCTTTTTAGGCAACTCTTCCAGCCTGGCTGCTCTGGGAAATCCTGCCCAGGGGTGAGATAGCCACTAACCGTTTCGCTGGGTCTGTGCATCTCAGAGCACCGGCTTGTCCCTAGATAGCAGGTACAGAGCAGGACAGACCAGCGAGCTTGGTCAAAGACATCCAAGCTGGGTCTGGAGCTGGTTCGCTTTTGAGAGTGGAAGCTGTAATATGTTCTGTGGTTTTCCATACCTAGAATTTGTGTTAAACAAGATACTGGGAAGTTTTTAGAATACAGTTAACACTGATACCTTGGTGCAATTAGTAGGGTAAGCTTTCAGTGCTGTTCCCCTGACTATTTTAGCTGTACCCGCTTCAAAAGATTTAGTTCTTTTTCAGGCCAGACCAATTCAAAAGAGAATCAGGCCCTTCAATGGGGGGATTTCTCTTGAAGCCTGGCCCTTGAATCTTGCTGAGTTTAAGTGGTTAAGAATAGCAGCTGTAGCATTTCTAACTCTGGCCTGGGGACTCCCTTTCCACTGCAGTGCTCCACTTCTCAGTGCTAGAGTGAATATCACTTCTATTCCTGGCTTTTGAGTGAGTTTCCCAAAACCAATGAATTCCAGCTGTGAGACTACTGTACAGGGTGGCAAACTCCAGCACACAGGTTCCCCAGAGAGGTACCGCAAACCATACATGTCTTGCTGAGTGTCAGCTCTTTGTTTGCAAAGAGCTGCCTGTTCACAGAGTGCACATACCTCCCACCTAAAAATACATTGCATGCCCTTTTAAAATTACCTTTTTCCTTGGTAGGCAGGTGCTGCTGCTGTCACAAGGAAATCATGCGTTCTTCAGCAATTGGGGGAGCTTGTGCAGCATGGCAAATTGGAAGGAGGAGTCCACAAGCCACTCTTTTTACATTAAAATATGGTTTACAGTTGTGAAGGGGACTGAGAAGACCTGTAATGCAGTGGCTGAGAAGTGGTCAATGTTATGAATTACTCCTAGTCCAACATGAAAAACAAGTCCCTCTGTAGTCCAGCTCAAGTGGACTATAACAGAACATGTATCACAAGATGCTAAATGCCATTTTCACTCTAATTTGAGTGTTTGGATGAGAACATCATACTGTGTGTTTTCTAAGCCGGTAGGTGGGTGATACAAAGTCACTTTCATGCTGCATGCCCCTGCTCTCTTCCTGCCTCGCAGGTATGTAGCTGAAATACACTGTTTTCCTGTTTTGACTTTGCCAAAGAAACCATGAGCAAGTTCCAGTTTGCATGTGCATCCTGCAGCCCTAACAATTAGCCCCAAAAAAGCCAGTATGTGCTGCCCCTTTCTTCAGCTGTCCTGAAGACAGTCTGAGCACACCTAAGAAGCTCCTTTAAGAAACTACATCTCACAGACTAGCAGCAGACCCTCCATCCAATACTGCTAACGTACCTCTGTAACTTAAAATCCATGATCAAAACAACAAATACTGGCCTGTGGTGTCAGCTCTCCAGCTACTGTAATGACAGCTCAGAATGAGCTGGCACCACACACAGCCTTGATATGAAGGTAGAATAAAATATGAGGCGGGAAGTGAGAACATCAAAAGGAAACATGAGAGGATGCTATGCAAGGCAAGGCTCTTTGAAAATATGCTGAAGGATTGCGTGTGAAATAAGAAAGGTTTTCAGCTTCCCACTGTGAAACAGCTCTCTTGCCCTGTGGTGGGGGCTTGGTAGGGACTGACCCAAGCTGGGTAATTTCCATCCTATTGCCTGCACAGCTCTCTCCTAGAGTCTGACAAATTATCTTTATGAGAGCCTTGCAAAAATAATGACAAATGGAAAACAACTGCAACCCAGACAAAGCAGCGACATGTTAAATTCCTGCGAAGTGCGGTAGGCAGCAGTAGCGGGGAAACGGGCTTCGCAAAAGGAAGCCGAACTGAGAAGACCATGGGCAGACAGCTGAACGGGGCAGGTGAGTCGGGTGGAAAGAGAGAAGGAATGTGGTGCCTGAAAATGAAGAAAAAAAGAGCTGGGTAGGAGGCAGGAGAACAAGGGCAGGGCTGATGCAGCCACACAGCCCGATTCACTTAAATGGTAGCTACAGTAGCATAAACCCTAGCAGTAATGGAGTGGTGAGTCAGACCCTGGTAATTAGCCCTAATTGGCAACATAGCTAAAGAAGGAAGGAGGGGCAGAAACAGCAGAGCAAATTCTGTCCTTTTTGCACTGATGCAAATCCATAATGCGTAGTTTTAAAATTCATCTTATCAGTGTTTTTTTTCAGAAAGACTAAATAAATCCTACACTGTATAGGCAAAGGGCCTTTCTAACCACATGGAGAATCCTACAAGCTTGCAATTTTCCTTTTACAATACAGCTGTTTTCAGATCTTCAGGATTAATATCATGGGGGTTTCCATATTTCTAGTAGTATTGCAGGAGGCATCACAACTAGAATGGAAGTTATTTCTCATGGCACAACACAACCACTAAAAAACAGCATCAAACTATTTTCCATTCAATACAACCTATTTGCTTGACAAGTTAAATGTTTCAATACAAGTTGAGAACTATATTTCTTTGAAGACAGATAGATTTTCGTGGGGAATTTTTGTCATCAGCTATTTTACAGAAAAGAAATGGCCTTGTGAGTCAGGACACTGGTCTCTGGGAACCTG
Organism: Phaethon lepturus; assembly: GCF_000687285.1. NCBI lineage: Eukaryota > Metazoa > Chordata > Aves > Phaethontiformes > Phaethontidae > Phaethon > Phaethon lepturus. The sequence continues at coordinate 103,177 of NW_010522782.1, forward strand.
AATTCACACTTTAACTGAACACAATGAGTTTGATAATTTCATTCTCAGCCCAAAAGAACATCAATACACCTCACACACACACATCCTTATCCAATGTGAATGGCAACTTCTCCTCAAGACCTAGGAGTGGAGCACAGAAGCAGTTACTGCAAGTGAAATCACCTGGCAGATTTATTATATTTGCAATGGGGTCTTTCATCTGTCTACTGCCTGGTAGCGTATCAGTGATATCACCTCTATTCCCTAGCTAATTTAATGAGAACTAAAGATAGTCATGATGTACTTGCCAAAGAAGAGACACCTTTCATCCCTAACTGGTGCTGAGGCCATTCCACGTCTATGATCCCTCATGGAAACTGAACTACAGTCAATGTTCTGCTATGAAGAGCAATGGGGGAGAGGCCGGGTTACCCCAGATAACACAAAATTAGTCTTGCTAAATCCATCAGGAATGTGATACAGAAACATCTTGGGGTCTCTGTATGAAGCCAGCTTAAGTCCAAATAGGCTTACTAACTCCAGATGAACATTTTCCCTCCTGGACAAGAGTACTTGCCGCACAGCCTCTGGGGTGAGATGTATCTCTGTCATGGTTTGTAGGGCTGTTAGTGCCAAGAATCCTTGTACCAGGCAGAGGATGGAGCCTCTCCATGCCTCCAGCATCGTCTGCGTGTGGAGCCCGGCTGGGTCTGGAGTGGCTGGAGCTTCTAACACTAGCTGCACCCACAACTGCTCTATGCAGAATTTCTCTCCTGCCACCGCTCCCTTCCCCACTACCCCCACGTCCAAGAACATGCCGGAGACACCCAAGCGACTGCATTCTTGGTGGAGGTGATATGACCCTGGATGTAATGCAGCTTCATGCACACAGCACTGTGCCTCACTTAACCTTTCTGGGTTCAGGCTGCCTCTACATCCAAACCATGGATAACCAGCAAGCCAGGAAACACCTTCCTACACGTTCACCTTGCATCTTGCAGCAACAGAGGCAAGGCTGGGCTCTCCCAGCCACTGAATTCACAAGGGAAAATGTGAGCCTTCCTAAAACGCTCCATCCGTGCTGACAGATCCTAAACAACACCCACCAACATGCAAAGCTGAGCCCAAACTTCTCTCCAAAGTAGAAGAGATAAGCAGAGATGACACCAAGATAACGGTGGAATTTATCTCTTGGAAAGTGGAAAAATCAGCACAGTGCATTCCTTGCTGTCAAGCTCATCAGTGCTGGGAAGGTATCTGTTCCAGAGCTGCTACCCAGAGGCACTTATCTCACAGTTATGAGTACAAGCCAGTAGCCCATCTTTGGATGACAGTTTTTAACAAAAAATACATTCATCCTAGTGGGAAGGTCAGAGCAGAGATGTGAGGGGAAGGAAAGGAACAAGAGCAACAAAGCAAGGGAGACAAGTGAAGGGGCAAGGACAGGGAGCAAGGACTCATTGCTTCACTCCCATAATTCCCATTTGGAAGGACAAAAAAGTGGGGAGGGATTCTTTTTTTTTTTAATGTCTTCTATCAATTAGTCTTCCTGACTTAAAGCCTTCAAAAATCAAAAATCAAATGGGCTCAATTCTGCAGGCCACCTGCTGAGGCAGAGAACATCACGCCAAACTGACCTCCAAATGTACAGGTTATTTACAAATTAATGGAGGCAGCAAGCAATTCCACTGCTGCAAGGGCTCCTTCCAGCAAGAGGCAGATCAGAAGACATCACAGGCTGATTTAATAGATCATCGAAGGCCAGCGATTGAATTACTGTGTCGGACATCAATCTCAGTCCTCAGTCAGTCTTTATTACAGAGAAACAGTTATAGAAGGACCTCTGTGAAGAAGCCAGAGAAAGACCTGCATTTCAAAGCAGTGGGTGAATCAAGCTGGAGAAATTATATCTGTGATTCACCAGAAAAGAAAATTGCTTATTTCATTTGGGAGGAACCACAGACCAACCCAGGCAGGAGAGTGCAGTGGCAACGGGAGCAGCGCTTAACTGCTCTTTGGATTTTTATCGGTGTATAAATCATTTCCTTCTCCTTTACTAAAAACTCAGCAGTGTCTTTGGAAGGACTTGTAATGGGGTCTCCTGATGGAGAAAAGGGAAGCTTAATTCCATCTGAAACCCGTTCTTCTTTCCAATCCTCCTCATTAAAACAAGAACAGATGCCAATAACAAGTGCATCTCTGTCTCTTAAACATACTTACTTCCTGCTTAGGCCCCAAGCCTGGGAGATAACAAATGTTCTCAACTGCTACTGGACAGCGAAGCTCAGAGGAAGGCTTTGGGAAGCACTAGACACCAAATGTCACCAGTCCTGTTTATGTTCCCACCACCAACTGCCACAGAGAGCTTGCAGAGAGCAGGCTGGGATTGGAATTCCTGAGGATGGGTAGGAAAAGGCAAACTAGGGAATAGAAAAACAAAGATCTCAAACAGATTAAGGAAATCTTTTGTCAACCCAAATATGGTGTTTTGATAGGACTGGAGCCAGTCCCATCAGAAATGGTGAAAGAGGAAAATTAGAGCCATTTGAGGGCCTGGGAAAACGGAAACTTTGAAGGCTTCTGTTTCTGACCTTCTATATTTCACCTTCTTGTACAACAATTTTCTTGCCTCCTTGATCTTTTAAAGCCAAGGCCTACAGGGTGATTAAAATGATGTGTATTAATGCAGCATTTACTCTGTGTGCTACCAATCAGCTACCTGAAATACCCACTCAGAAACGTGTAGGTGTAGGGTTTGAAACAGGAGAAGCAGGGTTTGAAGGAGTGCATTTGGCTGAAGCTGTAGGTGGGAAGTCTAGGCCTGACTCTCAGCAGAGTGCAGCTTCTGGGAGGTTGAAGGCTGAGACCTGGGAGGTTGAAGACTGAGACTAAAAATCCTTTTCTACAGGATGTTGCATGCTAATGAAATGCTGGCAAAGCGTGGTATTTGGGGGGAGCCTGGTCACAAGCCAGTAACTGAGTGTCACCACCCAACCCTGGCATTCAAGCACCAAGGACCAACCTGGTATATTCTGTGGCAAAAGAGTAAATACAGAAAGGTCTAACATTATAGAAATGTAAATGGAAAAGAAAGCATAATTTTTACAGAACACCAAAAGGTCACTGCCTTTTCGCCTGTTGGTATTACAAATCCTAGTTCCTCCTAACCCTGTCAGTTACATGCGATTTAAAAAAAACAAAACAAAACCAAACAAAACAAAACCAAACAAAACCAACAAACATCAAGAACTTCTCTAGAATAACTGGAAATCTAGGAAAAAGTTGAAAAAGAGATAAAGGATAAACACACCCTCCTCCTTCCTCTTCCCCCAAACACACCCGACAGAAAGAGGCAGGTAACAGACTTTGTCAGCTCCTGATCCACACGCTCATTTTTGACGGCAGAGAGAGAAATTAGAAATTCAGCTGTCACCCACCTCCACCCACCCACCAGAGCTGAAAACGATAGTTCAAATTAAAACGATGATACTTCCTTTTAGTCTCCAGGGGGATGGAGAGTTTTGGGAGTGGGAAGAGCGATTTCACAGAGTCTTTTTTTTCTTCTTGTTTTTCTTTTTACTTTTTGGACCAAGTGTGAGACAAAAAAAGCTGTATTTGTTTTGTTAGGTTGTGAAAGGTGTGGAAATAACCACTCCATGAGATAAGTAAAGAGCTGCCTCCCCCCTTCCATCAAAGTTACTACACCCACAGCCCGTGAAGAGCAGAAACCAGCGGGAACTGGGTTATAGGAGTGCAAAGGGCAGGAATACCCTGTTTTTAATTCAGAAGTCGTCGTCTCCGGCAGTCTTTTGCCTCTCTGGTCTCTGCTGGTCTCCATGGCAACAGCAGCCCAGCAGAAGCATCCTTCTCTCGCAGCTCCAACACAGATGAATTCAACCAGGGGTCAAAAGCAGCCCCTGCTTTCAGGAAAGCAAGAAAACATGCTGTCTTCCTTCCTCTTCCTTTCCACTGCCATCCTCTTTTCCGATTTTTTCTTCTTTTTGGTGCATTGGCGCGGAGGCTAACCTATCACATTTGTATTTCTTCAGAAAACAGCAGACAGAAATGTGCTTTATTTTCAGATGTCTCTCCAGACAGACAAATCGGCCATATTGCCTACAAGTCGGGATGTTTTGAGACATGCCAAGAGAAACCCAGGCCAGGACATCAAGCTCCAGCCTGGCTGCGAGGACACGCGTGCCATGCGACACGCTGTGGGAGGGCTGACCAAGCAGCACCCACAGATTTATGAATAAAAGCAAGGGGTGCACCACTGAGCCGTTAATAAGTGCTACATTGTTATGTGTTGTCTTGTTATTTAAATATCTGCTTTGAAAACCCAGGAAGCTCAATTGACATTGTCCAAATTGACAACAGAAACTTGTTATCTCTATTCTCCCTTGCATTTCTTCTGCTGAAAATGTTTCAGGCATCTGGTTAAAGAGCAAAAGCATTACTGGAAAACTTATTCCAGGGATGAGTCAGTCATGCAACAGATAGCAGCAACCTTCATTGAGCGAAAAGTCCCACACTACTTGGACAACATTGAGAAAGAATGCATTAGCCATAATCAGAATCAGTTTGCAAACAGAAATGAGCCATATTCACTGAATAGTTTACCTGGAGCTAAAAATTCTCCCAGTTCTTTTTCTGATTTCTTTGGGTTTGACAATAAGCTTTGCTTCAGACTGCAGAGACATAAAGACAAATAGCTAAACAGCTCAGTGTTTTCTGAACACCTCTGTCACCACAGGGCACCCATGAATACAAATATAAGGGAACAACATTAGTCCTATGCGGAAAACACATCACCCTGTGCTGTTCAACATCTTGCTTTATCTGAAAGAGTCCTGCAAGAGTCAAGGGTGGCTAAAGTGTAACCTTACTCTTCCACCCCTTCCCTCTCATTTCCACTTTGCCTTTTATAAACTCACCAGCCCTCTTAATCCCTACCAAAGTATCTTGCCAATTTTGAGTTGGTGCTACGGAGAAGGCTGGAGTCAGAAGATATGTCTAGTTCTGCCGTGGCTCCAAGGGTGAACTGTTTTCTGTCCCACCCTTGATCCTTGTTTCCCTTGCAGGGGGGCCAGGAAGAGCTGCCGCTGGGAGTCAGGAGAGCCTCAGGCCAACTAACTGTCACCCATCCGCATTGACGGGGAACCACCCCTGGGCAGTGGGAGACTAAAAACTGTGAAAGAAACATTTTTAACGCTGTCACCACACATGATGCTGCAAGGCTCTGCTGCCAAGAAGCATGGTACCCGATGGCATCCTGGTGTCTAGTTCCTCACTGAGGAGCAAAGTATTTAAATGGTTCTGAATGTCTCTTGCCCTCACTCCTTTCCTGGCTGGGACATGCCAACAGTTGCCTCTCCCCATCCACTCAGGACCTCCAGAGGTGCTCCAGAGAGGATGTTGCTCTCCCACACCAAAAAGAGAGGAAAGCTGTCAGAAATATGAACATGGTCTTTAAGTGGCTGGGGGCCCTACCCACTCTTGCTCCATTCCCAGTCGTTCCACCTGCTCCAAAACGTATTTTCACATGTCAAAACCACTCCTACTTCACTTCCACAGGTCCCACATAGTCTTCTTTATCTTCCACCTGCCTCCCCCTTGCTTCCTCTCCATCTCCACTCACCCGACCCACTCCTGTTCCACTTCCGTGCGTCATCCCACTTCTGGCGTGGGGAAGGGTTGACAACCTTAATGCTAAGCTATTATAGACTTTCCCCGCTCCCCTCCCTTCTCCCTTTCCAACCTTGCACGTATCTATTTATATTGATGATATACTTTAATCTCCCCTTAAGTACTGTCTCGATGGCCCGTTTCTCTAACAAGCATGCATAACTACTGATTTTGATTACCCGTCTGGTCTCTGCTTCACAAGCAACTGTCACAGCAGAGACTGAGAGAACATTTTGGAAAAGCTTTAAAAAAGCCAGTATATCATTAGCCCAGAGGTCACTGCATGAAGCCCCAGGGGTACCTTTACAGCATTAAAAACCTGAAAACCCAGAGCTAGCATGGGTTTTCAGGTTTTGGGTAAGGTCAGCGATGCTGCTAGAGAAAGTAAAACAGCTTTGTTTCTCCAAGACAACAATATCAAACAAAAACAAGGTGGGATGAAAGGGGACATAGAGGATAAGAGGGATTGTGGCGAGCTGACAGGACCTTATTCCCTCTCTATACAGCTACATTTGTGCATGCTACACTGAGGCACACCTTCTCATGTGTGTGGATTTTGACTGACATCTGGCATACCAGTTAATAACCTCAAGAATAGGAGAGCCTTGGACGTTTGGTCAGTAAAGCTTTCATTCATAGGCATCCTCAAGCTGCAATGGAAACAGATGTCAATTTATCTCAGAAGGTTTTATTGTAAGAGACACTTGAGACGTCCTGAGAGGGTGTACTGAAAGACAGGAACACACACAAACGCACAGTGTCACCTTTCACTTTTAAATATTCACAATGGTATGGTGGAGGTTTTAAATCGTCCTGCTGTTGAAGGGAGAGGTGAGCTTACTGGAATGAGGTTGACCCAGGAGATGAATTTAGAATTAGAAACCAAGATTAATATGTCTGTTCTTCTGATTTCCAAAGTAGAAAACAAGGTGGAGAATGAAGAAAGAGGGAGGCTGGAAGAGGAGTATATAATTGCTTAATTAACAGGATTTTCTCCACTGATTATAATCACTTTCAAATTAAAGAGGGTTTAACTACATCATAACCAAAATTTTTCTTCTGTTTTTTTTTTGCATTAGAGAAGTGCCAGCAGCATCAATAAGACCGCTGCAAGGTTGGAGCTCCAGTGACAGAATTCTTATTAGTGACCTGGGGCCCAATTTTCACAGTTGGCCTAAACTGGCACGACTCCAATGAAGTCAGCAGATTAAATATGACCTCAAGACTCACTCGCCTACTGTGCTGTGGAAGAGAAAGAGTGGAAATGCAGATCTTATCTGCATTGCTTGGCAGTGTCCAAGAATATTCAACCAAACTGCAGAAAGTATTTCAGCAATGATTTTGGAAAAAGATACTCAGTAAACCATACATTATCATGCTATGTGTCGGGAGACAGGGACATGCTCTTCAAGGCAACAGCTCAAACTTCATGAGATGAAAATTTCATGTTATGCTCCTAACTGAAGCATTTTCATGCACGTCCCTTTGCTGCTGCAAACTGGTATTTGGGCATACAAACTTTGGATTAATGGAATATTCAGCCACTATTTATTTATGTAAGTGAAAACATGCTCCAAATTTGCATGCATTACCTTTCTAGCCTAGTCTGATGTTGCTTATTTTTTAAAAGCAAGAAGATAATACTGACAAATCTCTTCAAAATTGTGTCCCTGTGAAGCTTCACCTTAGTTTTGGAAAAACTAAAACATGTTCCAAAACCAGATATTTCTTTGCACCGAATCTCTGAATGTTTCAAAGTAGAGAAGAGCTTCCTTGGATACACATGATATCCATGAAAGGGGCAGTATAGAAGGCTCGCTGTTTGCCCTGGTTTTTTTTGGTTGGTTGGTTGTTTTTTTATGATAGCCACAGAAAGATCCACTGATAGCTCTTTTCCAGCTGAGGAGAGGCACTAGGCACTTTAAATTAAAATCTTTATGGGTGAAATGGACTTTCATCATTTAGACATGAAACGACCTTACGCTGCAAAATGAAGAGCCATCTTTAACAAACTGATGGCTCCCTGCGGAGAACATAATGCTGTACACTGTACTACACCGGATCTTTCTCTTCCTTTGAGAAACTATCACAAACATTATTAACTTCCCAGCAGAAAAGAAAATGAAAACGACCTTAAGAAAATATACTCGTATGTCTCTATATTTTACAATTAAAATGCACCTGTATGCATAATAACATTTTTTACAGCTCCACAATACATAGCAGGTTGCCCCTTGTCTCTGAAAAATAAAAGCACTTGTCTCTGAAAAATAGAAGAATGCATGAAGACACATATGTATGCGACGCGTAGTGTAAATATGTATTGCTTAAATGCAAAACTTTCACCTATAACTCAGACGCCTACGAGGACAGACTTTGACATATCTACACATGCATGACTAGTATATATTCACATTTCCGAAACACATACCTTACCCTAGCAACCAGTAAATGTCCCACGTGCTTATACAATAATACATTTGTGCTCCTGCCTAATGCCGCGCCCAACATCTGTACCACACCGTATTGTGATCACACAGCTGTAAGGTGAGTTGGCATCATTAGGCTGTGTGCACCACGGCCGCATGCAGACATATGTAGCTTTACATTTCCACAACGTCATACAAGGATTCTGTGCCCTTTGCTAAAACATGCACATGCAAACAGTCCCCAGGATATAAAAGGAAGGTATTACAAATAAGAAATCTGTTCAGGTTACCTAACCCATTCTCAGCTAGTGCAGCATGACTTCTAGGTTGCTTCCTCCTTATACTGCAGATGACCAACAGGGTCATCTGACCGTACACAGAGATGCGAAGCACCTCTGAGCAGCACCGGGAGCCCACGAACATCAAAAAGCCAAGCGCGCCTATCAGCCCCTACAGAAGTACACCGCCTATGTCTCACGTATAGTGTTTCCCCCCACAATAAAGAGATACGATGAACATCTGGCCCCAGTCTCCCCGGGAAGCTGAAATGACATCTCTGGCTGCCCGTTTATCGCCTCCAGCCCTTGACAGCATTAGCAAGGCCATCCATATTGCTGACATTTTCTCTGCCCTCCCCTCGCTGCCACCCTTGCTTGCTATGGCCGGGTAGTCCTGCTAATGTTGCCATTTACAAGAACATTTACAAGTAGTGCTGATCAAGCATTTCTACAATGCCATTATCGATTCAACAGGCGTACGAAAAGCCGAGGGGTGCTCACATTTTTTTCTGTGCGCTTGCAAAAAGGCGGGAGAGTGGCAGAGCACAGAGCAGCCGCATCCTGCGCCGATACGCCCGGCTCGCTGCGTCTCCCGGGCACGCACCGTACCCAGGCTCGCCCTGGATGCTGAACACGTCTGCCAACCCCATCAGCAGCTTGGCCCTTTGCCATAAATCAATAAGTTCTCTTTAGAATTCCACCTTCCAAAAATATTTACTGTACATAATTTAATATAATACTCTCCTGGATAAAGAGCTGACATGTTTAATTACCTGGCTCAAGTGCTTTTCTTCTACAGAATACTGTATGCCCAGCCAGGAACACAAACACACAGAAGATTTTTAATCTGTTGGGACCTTGGGATGGGAGAAATTTCAGTCTAGACACTCTCCTCTGACAATGTCCTCCCTCTCCTAGCATGAGTTTAGGTTTAGACCCCAGGAGGGAGCAGCCTCCTGCCTGCACAGCTTAAACATGATCTGCCTTTGCCTTCCCAACATCTGAAGTGTTTTTGGGAAAGGAAGCGGTGCTGAAAAGAAAGCCCATATCTTAATCAGATCAGCAGATCACTGTTGCTATCGATTTGATGGTAGGACCACTTATCCCGGAGGGACTTTTTGACCAAACAGCACTGGCAGAGCTGTTTCACCCACTACTGCTTTGTAGATCTGAGTGCACAGGAGCTCTGCTTATAGGGCAGCCCAATTACACAGAAGCAATCCACAATTTTTTCCTAACAAATTTTAGACTGTAGTTGTTTTTGGAAACAATTTTTTCGTATCTAAATCCTCATTTGCCTTTGTTTTTATCTTCCATCTCAGCAAGTCCATACTGCCATTTGTCAAATGTGGCATCCTTGCCAAATGCAATGCATCCTCCTGTGCTTGGGATGCTATCCTAGAGACCACCGCCACTAACTGGGGCTTTGGTTTAGCCCTTCTGCAATCTCCTTATGAATACACAGCCCAGCCGGGGAGTTTTCATTTCCAGGTCAAGTTCTTTGATCAATTATTCCATGCTGCCAGCTCCAAGTTGTATAATCTTAGTGAAAGGAGTGCTAGGAACCAGGTGTGGACTGCTGAATACAGGTACATGAAGTGAAGGTGCCATGTGAACGTGAGGACGCTCCTAGGAGTCTCAGCAAGTACAGTTCACATAGCTTTGTGCAGACTTTGACTTTTGAATATCCAAAAGCTCCAAAACTTAGGAAAACTCACCAGTGCACACAGATATAAATTAACTCACATTCAGATTTCTGCAAATGAAAATATCCCATTTTGCATATGCTGCTGAGAAGTCCTGAGTGACTTCTGCCAACTGTTTCCCTTTGATGACCAGATGAAATGGCAGCTCTGCACCAAAAGCCAGAACCAAAGTCAACTGCAGCTTAGTCTAGGTATGTTGAAAGAAGTTATCCTTTCTTCCCTGCATGAGACATAACAGCAAAGTTTTCCTGACACATACGTATATCTACTAGGTTTGGCTCACATTTTCATGAGGATGTCCCAGTGATCCAGGAACAACACTGCCCTGGTTTTCATTTACATCAGCTAAAATATTTGTGGCTTTTTGAATGACAAAATATTTCTCTGAGACTTACTACTATACTGAGTAACATTTCCTCTAGAGTTGCCAGCAATCAAAGGGTACAAGCGATTGAAGTGAAAAGTTGAGTGTAGATATTACCAAAACTGTTCTTTTGTATGTTAACGACGCTGTTCTGCAATTCAGAATGGCAAAATAGCCTGGATTGTTTTGGGTTTTAGGAAAATACAGTCAACTTATTCCTTCAGCTAACCTGGTGTACATCCCCTATTTGAAACAGAACCCAAATTTCATTTAGTTCTCATAAGAACCTTTTTCCCTAACCCTCAGTGACTTCTGATCTCGCTCAGTTAAAGCTTGATAATCACTTCCAAATGCAAATCAAAACCTACTTCTAAAGAGGCGGATGTGTACTTTGAGCAGAAAGGTATAAATTTAGACCCCAAATGTTTTCACAGTAGGGGTTTTGTCAGGTTTTCAGATCTGACAAATCTACTCCCTCTCTCAGTAATTCAGATAGGTTCTCAGCAACGTTTCATTTTTTTGCAGCAAGGCAGGTCTTGGTTGATCAGACTGGTCCCTAGCTTGAATACACTCTAAATCAAAACGTTAGTAAAAGTCTCCCTTGTCTCTGAGGAAAGCAGAGTGTCTCACACAGTATTGTGGCAGATCTGATACCTTGTGTGCAGCGCTGCTGTGATACCATGTTGGGTGCAATGTTACATGTGACATCCCATGGTGATGGCAACATGCATGCCCACAGCTCACAAAGCTGTGAACAGGACTTGCTACATAACTCTTGAAATGCAAGAAATGTGGAAGAATTTGGAACCCCCTTCTGCTAAAACCAGAAGTCTGAAACCTTCAGAATGGCATAGCTCTGAAATTAATACAGAAGCTTAAGTTACGTGCTCTATCCAGTCACACACCATGCAATTTTGTACACGTAACAATAGATCACTGTCGATGTACCTCAGTCTTCATCTGCAGTGTTTTCTGCTATTCTTGCCCGCAGACTGTCTTACGCAAAGGCTACCTATCACACCAGATTTTCTGCTAGTGACAAACGTCTCTCATGTAAAAATAACCCTGAACCAAATATCCTTTTTCTGGCCAGTTCCACAGGGCTGAGAGAATACAGATTGACAACAAACATTTGGATTTCACACCTGAAGTTAAAAAATCCTCCTGTAAAAATCTAGTACTCTTGTAATCTAGATTCAGAGCTGTTGTCTCCAGATCATCTCTGCTGACCAGGTCTAGAGAGAAACCACAGATCTGTTTTGCTTGTGACCTAACAACAGTTACTGAAAGCACAGAGTGGTTTTCTGCTGTCTTCAGAGGTCTGAATCTGGCACCATATCAGATTGTAAAACAGATTTAAGATGTAGCCAGTGTATTCACCACTCGGTGTTCACGTATCTTTGTCTCCAGTCCCTCTCTAAGAGCAGAGAGCTGTGCTCCTCTGTGATGCACTGGGTACCAGCTCCCTGCTTTTCACATAGGCTAACTCCTATTCTCCCCAGGCATAGCTTATCAGAGTCGCTGGCATTGTTTAGCATGCTAAAAACCAGCAAGCAACTTCTGCCTCCATGGTGAATGATTCTTTGTCATCTTTTCCTCAAAGCTTTCTAATTACACATCCTGTAATTTGCAGCTTTTCCGTAACATATTTGCAGTGGTGTGTGTGTGCATGTGTGCGCATGGAGAATAAAAATTGAAATGTGGCAGTGAATCAGCAGTCTGTAAATAACTGCAATAAATAAACAAACAATATTTTTTTTCTTTTTTAATCAGACATGGACTGGATCTTCCTTTCAGACAAGCAGCTGGTCATTTTATTGCTTTATCCTTAAATCCCCAAAGCCAATCTGCTGTATCAAAGAACAACATCAGTTCCCACCTATTCTCAACATTATGGAATGACCAGTCTGATTTTGGTGATCTGTCCCACAGTCTGCGGGTGAAGCAAAGAATGGATGCAGAGAAATTGAGAGCACAATAAAATAATATGCCATTTAAGAAAAAATTCACCTCCAGTTTAGCATTTCTTCTCTAGTCGAGAGCTGATCAAAATCTGTCAGCATTTACTAGGCATCTAGCATCCTTTGTGAAGTGAGCTGCTGATTTCATCTGGTTCCTGCTGGACAGGTACTTACCTCACGAAAGCAATCTCTGCAGCTGGTATTACTTACCAGGCCATGGAGACATGCCCAAATAAAAAAGGAGATAAAAAAACATGGGGTGGGGGGTGCAGGGGGTGGGGGGTAGTGGGACAAAGAAGAGAAAAGGGAAAAAACAGAACTAGTGATTCAAATGACTGCGTTTCCCACTAAAGATCCAAGCTAATAGCTAATCTGATTGTAGCTGTGTCCCTATCCTCCTCGTGACTACTTGGCCACCCAAAACATGGAGATCTGAACACTGGTGCAGTCTTCTCTGACAGAGCTCCTGAATCCAGCCAAGGGAATGAAGAGTGCACTACCTGGTATGCATCCTTGGGAGTCTCCAAGTGTGAAGCTACTTCAAAACCCAGACCTTCCCTGTGGCATACTCACTCCTGACAGAGGAATACTTTCTAGTACCCAAATGAATGATTGAGAGGTATTCATCCCTTACTCAAAGCAAGGAATAAGCTCTCAACTACTGCCTTCTGACCTCCTCAATAAAAAATTCACAATAAAAATAATGCTTTTTTATGCATTACATAGGCTCATACATACATCATATATGGTCTCTCAAAGTGATTTGATATCTCTAGGAACACTGCAAAGAAAAACTGAAATTTCATCAGTCTCTTGCTCGTTCCCTGGCTGAATCTGTAAGCCCCTGCTTCTAATAATGCAATCAACTCCACAGAAATATACTGCATTGTCACAAAGAGGGGCTTACGATTTCAATTTGGGAATAATTAGATGGAACAGATGCGAATGTCAAGAGTGTCTGTGTCTGCAAATTCCTCCAATAATGCATGTGATGACCACAAAATGTTTTATGAGGTTCAAGCCTCATCCACAGCTAATGGCTCCCAGTTAATAGAACCAAAGGGCAAAGAAAGGAGAGGTGGGTGTTCATGAATATTTATGAAGCAAAACAAGCAGCAGAAATATTCCCTTTTAACAGGCTTCATTACTTCTTCTTCCACTCTCCTGATGAAGTAACTGCATTAAAATCCAGGCATTTGAGTGTTTCTCAGCTGCCACTCACAATCAGACTCATAATATCATTTGAATGTATATATATTTATATCTACAAATGGAAACAGGAAGAATCAGACACACCCTATTCTTCTTAAGCAATTTTGTGGCTTGAGGACAGGACCAGATCTACAGACAGCCCTCTTCTGTGCCTAATTCTGCAAGCTGCTGAGTGCCTCCTGAAAACACTTGAGCCTTCTCAGAGCCATGAATGGAAAATAAGAATGCTGAGCCTCTCTGCAGAGATGTTCAGCAGTTTGCAAGATTGCTCCCTTCATCCTCAAACCAGAGGTAGTCTGGGAAGGCTTTACCAATACAGCTTGTGTCCGTGCCAATGGTCAGCATGGCTAACTTCTAATAGAATCACAGAATCATTAAGGTTGGAAAAGACCTTTAAGATCAAATCCAACCATCAACCCAACACCACCATGCCCACTAAACCATGTCCTGAAGTGCCATGTCTACACGTTTTTTGAATCCGTCCAGTGATGCTGACACTACCACCTCCCTGGGCAGCCTGTTCCAAGGGTAATTCCTCATCAGCCTTAGTTGCTCCTTAACAGTTCTGGTGAGAGAACTGATGGGAATGGACCTTAATGTCTATAGGCATATAAAAACTCAGTAAGAACAAAGCCTACCAACCCTTATTACATCTGCTTATCAACAGCAATGACTTACAGCTCTCAGCAGGTTAGAGTTGCCTGTAACTGTATCAGCCTGTTTCATTTAAGAAGCAAGCTAACACCAGCAAGGAAGTCTATAGCTGGATTTTCTAAACTTGGTAAGGTCCCTGAATGTCACAGGTTACTGAAGGACTCTAGGTGGTGTGCCTAGGCAGACATGAGCGTGCTGGAAGGCAGAAAGTGATGGGTATAGGAGTGGACTGGCCCATTATGTGATAAGGTTGCCACACAGCGCTGTCATTGTTCACAACAGGCTGCTGGCAGAAAGTGGAAACACATCAAATCAGGCAAAAAGCTCTGAGTTCCTTTCCAGGTCTGCAAGACTCACACTGCATCTCTTGCGGGCATGCCACAGACTGTCAGACAAGTGTACATGCACAAAGCATACTCCATGCACCCCTACAAGATGCAGAAATGTACCTAAATTTGAACCACAGCACACAGAGATTTGTCATGATTGTAACTGCAGTGTGCACCTTGTCCTCCCTACTGGTCTCGACTGCATGCTCAACAGAGGAATGCCTCAGCAGAAACAAAATCTCAAAGGGTAATATTCATAACCACTAATCAAAACAATCTAATTGATACAGAGAACATTCTGTCGGCTGAAGTTCAATCTCAAGACCTTGGGAAATGAAGTCTGGTCTTCCAACCAGCCCTTCTCTGCCTCCCAAGCAGTCCTTTCACAGTCTTGATCCTGAAAACCTGTGGGAGGAAGAGGGTAACATGAGCTCTTTATAGCCAGCCGTGTCCTTGCAGACCCTAAGGACCAAACACAGGACATTCAACAGTAACAACAGCCTCTGTATCTTAAGCTTTGAAAGTAAGTCTTAATTGGGTCTGATTCAAGACTTTTAACCTTGTGGATGAGCTGAGACAGGAAGACCTCAGACGAAGTCCCTTGATAGCGACATGGTTGTAGTGACCATATAAAATCCCCACATCCTGACCTGGCACTGTTAGTTAATCCTACCAACTCTGTTCTGTGAAGAAAACTAAGAAGGAAGACAGAAAAGGAGACAAAGACAATAGCATCTTGTCTCTTGGTTATTTCAGTCTCTTGCTTACCATGCTGAAATCCAGGTGGGAATCAACACATTTATGCTCATTTCCCCAGAGCCTGGGGATGCCTGGACTACAGTCTAGTCAATGATGCAGAAGGTTTGAAATGGCATCCGAAGAAGATGCAGATTTTTTCATATCTCAGCAGCATATGCACACACAGTCTACTGACACAGCCTGGCCTACACCAAGCCTTCAAAAGCTCCCAAGACCATGGTGTCCCACAGACACATTGCTCAGAGCAAGGCAAAGCTTGTCACTGAGTTCTTTAGCCTCCAAGCTCTACAACATTGCAGGAGGCTGAAACGTGGTTTGCTTGGGTGTTTTCCTATGGACACTTTTAATTTAAAAATAAAATACTCTTCTCGTCAGAAAATTCTACTAGTAATGCAAACTTTCATGAGAAAATAAGATTTTTAAAAATTTCATTTTGGATTAAATGCTTGTCTACATGTTCTTAGTTTTGACTAATGATTTGTAAACATAGATATATTCTTGTAAGGAAATGTGTATTTTCTGGAAAAAAACCCAAAAAGATAATTTAAGCCAAAATCAAATTTGACATCAAAGCAAGCCCTTGATAGAGGTTTTTTTTACACAGCTCTACCCAAAATTTTTTGCAACAGTTAAGCATTTTTGGCACCTCTTCCATATAGGGATAAATCAGCACATCTTTCTAGCACTTTCCTAGGACAGCTTCTCAAGTAGATTTCAGCATCCACGGCCATGTACCTGACTGTTCACACCTTCTGTTTGTAAGCCTTTCAGTCTTGATTGCTCCCAAGTTATCAATGCCTATACTTTTACACAAATGTACACAGTCCTTTTAACAGCTTCTTGACCTCTAGTCTTTAGCTGCACATGTAAAACATTAATTCTGGCGATTTCTAGCAAAGAGTAGACAGTTAATAGATACTTTAAAATTGAGCATGGATCAGCAAGTCTATGTCATTTTAGCCCCCTGCCATTAAATCTGCAATGCCTCAGCAGGATGTATAACCTCAAAAATCCCATAGGATCATGTATGTTAGAACCAAAATTGTCCTTCTTGCATTAGGAAAATGGTCCTTCTTTCTCTAAAACTCACATTAGTACATCATATTTGCTAAATGTAAATTTTTTTGTTCGAAACAATGAATTTTATCTTCATCTTGCATGAATATAATAAGCATGGGATTCCCGTGCTTTCCACACAGCTATTTTTAATTTATTCCAACAGAAAAGGCAACTAGGTTTTCATCCTGCACTTATTTCCATACACAAGAGAGATTGTTTCCACATATTCATTCCTCCTGAAAGCCAGTTCAATCCTGATAATCAAATTATATCACTTATTTGTCTAACATGCAACTTTTTGCCAAGATGAGAGGAATAAGCAACAACCTTTGCTTCAGTGTAAATTGGGATAGATTTGGCGTTAGCAGTACGCATCTGTTACACTACACTCAATACTGCAATATTGCAAAATGCACTTAAGTCATGAATTCTGAAATACATACACATGGTTTAAACTAGAGTTCATCCATAAAGTTTTGTTCCCAATGGCTAGAAATATTTGAGGTCAAGGAAAGGTGAAGGTTATTAGTCACTTCTAAGCTGGATAGTTAATTCCAGTCTGCCCCCAGTGATGCCTAGCTGCAAGCAGCAGTGGCTTCTCAAGTATTTGTCTGTATTGATCTCAAAACGGCCCAGAATCTTTTTAATGTATTTAATAATAAAAGTAAAATGTTTTGCTAAGTAAATTCACAGAATCACTAAGGTTGGAAAGG
>NW_010522783.1:0-24882 GCF_000687285.1 Phaethon lepturus
GGTTGTGACCCAAGTGCACGACCTGTCACTTGGCCTTGTTGAGCCTGTCCTGGTTTCAGCCAGGTCAAGAGTTAATCGGCTCAGCCCATTGATCCCTCTGCAGAGCCCTCCTACCCTCAAGCAGATCACTCTCATCCAACTTGTCTGCAAACATACTGAGGGAGCACTTGATCCCCTTGTCCAGGTTGTTGATAAAGATGTTAAACAGAACTGGTCCCAATACTGAGCCCTGGGGAACACCACTTGTGACCAGCCACTGACTGGATTTAACTCCATTCACCACAACTCTCTGGGCCTGCCATCCAGCTGGTTTTTAACCCAGCAAAGAATGTACCCATCCCAGCCACGAGCCACATGTGGTTTCTGTGTATTCACTAACTCACATGAATTTCCTACCCTTGAATTTATCCAGCGTGAACCCACATCAGTTTTCAGCTTCCACATCATTTTTTGGCGACAGGTCCCACCAGCATACTACCCACTGAGTGAGAAGCTCCTCTTTCTGCCTTGCTATTCAAACCATTGTTGAAAAAAAGAACAAAGTTTAAGTGTGTTCCTACAATTATGGATTTTGACAGAAACTTTTGAGGTTTTAGAGGCACTGCTTAAAAAGTGATCAAAATGGAATTAGAACCAAATAAGCACAATAAGATACAACTTTGTTTTAAAACTAAATATCCCATAGCAGTAACTTTCAAGTTTGTGTATGGTTGAAGTATCCATAGAACATGTTAGCAGTTGCCAAGCAGCAGTGTTATTCATTACTTTCATCATACATAAAACCAGCAACTAGTACACCTATTTATCCAGGATTAGATAGGAAAAGAAACTCCTCCCTTCCATGAATCCTATTGTTCTTTTTCTCAAAAACCTGGGACTAGGCAGAGACCAAGACCACTGATTTGCTGTCAGAACATGTTGCCAGATATAATTACAAGTTGAACAGAGATATCAAAGACTGACAGATCCCGAATAACTTGCTCTCCCTCCTTTTCATTAGGAGTTCACTAAAGCTATTTTAATAGCATAGAAGGCATCCATTTCTTTACACCATTGGGTTTCATCACCAAAGCTATAAAAGCATTATGACAAGTCTGAGTTTCAGGGATTTCTGATAGATACTAAAGACCAAAGCAATGCCTCCCCCCACCCCCACCATCTAGGTTGATCGATATGGAGAACAGAATTGGCTATTATAAAGCAACTTGACCTTGCAAAACACAATTGGTAGAACTTTTGGCAGCAGGTCAAAGAAACTTTCCTTATTTCCATAAGTATTCACTAGTTAGATTTATGAACCATTGTCTGATCATTAGCCACCAGCTCTGTATTGCTTTTCCATGTACATGCATTTAAATGCACCACTTAGTACAGAGGAGACCCCATTCTTTCCTGCTACACATACTTAACATTTGTTTGAATTAAATTTCAGAACCAGAAAACTCCATTTAAGAGAGTTCCAACTGCTACGTGAAAGGGACGCAATTACTTATTGCATCCTTTACAAAGCATGGGAACTTGCCTGAAAAGCAATAAAGCTTATTTTTAGAAAAAAAAAGTGTCAGCTACAAAGGATGACTACTTCTACTGGAGTATATACAATTTGTCTGTAGATCAAACATTTGCTCTGGATAGAAAAGCAATGTCCAAAGACCAGATCTCACAAAATGGAAAGAAGCCAAGTTGACTCGAGAAATTTTAACTTTTTTTTTTAAAGGGAGGTACTTGTAATTGGCACAGAAGCTACATAGGAATGGTTTCCTAAGAATAGTATACAACTGTCAGTGGACAAGAACATAAAAAGGCTATTTTAGGACTTGGGATTGATCAGTATAACCAACATAGATGCCCACAGTCCAAGCAGCCAGTGATGGGATTCATGTGGGATCCCACTCAGTGAGAGATCCCCTGTAGGGCCTGACACTTAGCCCGCAGTGGCCAGTCTACTATTACTTTAAGTACATATCAAAGTCACTACAAACTATTACTGCTGCTGTGTTCTTATGACATACACAACTATTATTGAGAAACTTGTTTTACATTGCCAGTGCAAGTTTGGAATTTTATTTTTCTTCATCTTACATTAAAGAGGCTGAGTTTGGTAACATTATCGTAAGACAGATATTGAAGGCATTATAGAAATTAACTCATGAGTGAAGAAAACATTTCAATAATAAAAAAACACAACAGGCAGCTCACAGACATATTGGTTTAGTGAAAAGTAATAAGAGAACCTTTGCTATCTGACCAGTACTAGAGAGTCCGTATTGCTCAACAACTTCCTAAGTAGCTATTTGGACCCTCCTCCAGAGATAAAAAAGCACTGGTCAGAATCTAATAGAAGACTTGAGTTCTTTAGAAAGTTTCCTGACAGATGAGGAGTGGTTTATGGCTTACAGGGAACATGACTCTTTCCAAGGCTTCATAACTGCAGAGGGCAAATGGTATCAAGAGTTTTTGTTCTGTAGAAGATAGCTAATATATGCAGAAGAGCCAAAAGCCCTTCTTGAGAGGTGTTTATGAGGTGCCCAAGAATATATGCCTCTATATGCTTTACATATGCATTGAATACATATATGCTTCAATGTAGTACTTTCTAAATAAGTACTTAGAGTTTTCACCATAAAGGTCAACATTTACTTTATTACAAAAACAGAGGCAGAATTTCAGAAGTTGTTAGCACAGACCCCAATCCACCCATTCTAAAGAGGGGCCAAGGGCTTCTATATGGACATGGTAAGGAGTACTGCACACACCAATTACCACTGAGGGCACAACAATGCAAACTAACAAGTTTAAGAGGCACATTATGTGAAAAAAAAATATCAAACAAAAAAAATCCCACTATAACCAAGTGACATGTTAAAAAAAAAAATCACTACTTGAAATACTCTAAAACTTAGGAAATCCCAAGATATCCTGAAATTGTTTCCCTGAACAAGATACTGAACAAGCTGTTCTTGGTAGCACAAGCCTTTAGCATGGCAGACAATGTTCTTTTGTGAGCTTTATGCATTTGCTGCAAAAAGATGACTTTGTTCCTGCTTGGTTTCTCCTCTGCTTTACCTGGGGTAGTACGCTGTGTAGTTCATGAAGAGCTGAGCCCCAGCAGGGTAGTATGCCGTGGAAGGCTGGAGTGTTCGTGGGTTCAGGAGCATGGATGGCTGATACAGAGCAGCTTCTGTTGGCACAACTGCAGCAGGAGCCGGAAAGGAGTAGGAAGGGGGTGAAAGGCCTAAAGGAACAAATGGAAAATAGATTAGGACCTTTTGAATTCCAGCATATATATGGTCTTCATTAGCAGAACAACTCTGCAGTAAGTAAAGAGCCTTCACAAGCTTCTCATTCTCTTGCTCATCACAGAAAATAAATCTGACACACCAACATGAGCTTGACTACAAGCATTGTGTCCACCCCCCCAGTCAAAAGCAAAGTCAGTAATACACAAAAATACACCTCTTGCTCTGGGAACAGGGTCTCTTTCTGAAGAGAAGGCCAGTTTTTCTTGTCTAGGCAGAAATTTTAATGAAGTCCCCAATCAAGAAGTGAGACTTCTCTACTGTAAGAAGAAAACTTGTGTGCTAAAGATCTGCCTAACATTCCCCAGAGCAGAGGACACCTTTTCATCCTGTCTCTCCCTACCTGCCAAACAGCTCTAACCAACAGCAGAGCGAGAAAAGTCATGGCTTTGCAGTTTCAAGTGTTAGCAATGAGTTTAAAAGTCACCACACACAAGAGCACACTTTGTAGTGTTTCAACAAGATGTGAAGCCCTAAATGAATTCTCACTGATAAGAGTTCACCCTCCTCCTTTGCCACTTTTCTTATTCTTCCCTCTTCCCCTCCCCAGTGCCATAAAGGTCAGCATATAAAAGCTTTAGATAAGTCTGAATAGCAAAAATAGAGGCTTAAAGTGACAGCCAGCATCTCACTGCATTGTGGGACTGGGCAGTGAGAGCTGAAAGGGCTTATCTGAAGAATACATCACTGGCATTTGTAGCTGGAAATGGGAATACAGCCGTGTAAGAGTTCCCAAAGTTTGGGACTCTGCCCCTGTCCGGAACAGCTGTCACACATAGGACTACATACTGAAGATCTCAGCTCAGGATGATACTTGCATTGAGAAAAAAAAAGGGCGGGGGGGGCGGCTGGAGAAAAAGAAGCAGCTAGTCACCTGGAAAATTCATTTCCCAAGGATTACCTGAAGGTCTACTCATACTCAAGAGGAAACACACCCAACAAGTTTGCTGCCATATTGGCAGCTCTGACTAGAATTTAGAGGACACTTCTTAAAAAAAGCCAACAACAATAATATATTTGCATAGAGAGACAGAAAGCTCCTACTTGACTACCTTGCCATTTATGATCTTGGAAGCAAAGTATTATTTTTCCCATAGGCTCAGATTTATATGGCACATATGCTTAGCAAGGTAGCCCTTAGGCTCTTAAAAGCATTGCCCCCAAATGTTTGTCTAGAAGTCCATGATCATCCTAGTAGCTCTGAGGAGCATAATCTTACAGCAAATACAGTTGCTGAAATTCTGAGGCCACAGCTATGTGTATTTTACTCCCACACAGGCAATCTCAATTTTGTACTAACAGAAAACATTCTGTACAAATGAAAAAGCAAAGGAAGAGTTCAGTTAATAAAGGTTCGATAGGAAGATCACTGTGGTTAAAGTCCCAAAGGAAAGCATTACCAATTGTTTCATAAATTAAGTTTTGGAGGTGAAAGAGGAAGGGCTTTTACTTGACACGTTCACCACAATGAAAAATATAAATATAAATCAGTCTAAATGGAAAACTCCTGTTTAAGCTCTAGGCAGGGCTTACAAATTACTTTTCAGAGTCATGGCTCACCCTGGCCAAGTTAAGTTTCAGAGAGGCAAGGGGAAGTTTGCCACTGGAAAAGCAAAAGTAATTTTAAAGTAGTTCTTCAGTCATAGTAATTCACAACCAAAGGGAAAAATAATGATTGCAAGCGGCTGATGATTTAAGATGAAGAGACCTTACTTAATACCCCCATCTGAGACTCCTTTCCAAGAACCAGAATCAGAGTCAAGAAAGCAGCTCCAACACCTACCCGCACACAGCGTAGAGTATTGGCAAGACCCATGCAAAACTTACATGGTAACTTACATGGTGGTGGGGACAAGCCATTTCGATTTAAAGTGCCCCCCATTAACACAAAGTTCATCTCCTCAGCAGAACATTGAAAGACTTCAACATATCTGTCCTTCATAGTCTTCTTATGACACTTCTGTGCAGCCAGAAAAGCTCGGTCTGCAGATTTCATCTGAATGAAAGCATCTCCCGACGGACGTCCCTACAAAGAAGGCAGACAAAAGGAAATGGTTCTGGAGCTCCCATAAAGGAGCAGCATAGCAATAATTTGTGGTGTTAAAAGCAGCCTCTTCAGCCATAAAAATAGTGATCTCCAAAGTCAAGTACAGTCAGTCATCCTTAGCACCTAGGGGTGCTAGGGTGTTCAGTTCAGCCATCCCCAGCTCCCCTCCTTGAAGCTTCCCCTCTGTTGCTGGGGAATCCTTGTCTGCATCATACAGGCAGTCTTCCAACTTGTTCTAACTTGATTGTATTTACTTACCTGTTTCAATTAAGCTACATTGTAACTTGAGCCATGTTACTCCTATGTTTAAAAAAAATGAGGACACCTATGAGACAGACTAAAATTCAGGGGTACTTTGGTAAGAGGAGGTCTCAAAGCACCTATTTAGTAAGAATGCAGAATTGGAAGATCTAATCCACATTTGTTGTCTGATTTTTAAAATTCAAGGGTAAATACAGTCAAGTGCCAAATATAAAATGATTTTTTAAAAAACTTTACTTTGTTAAAGCCAATATGGGCCTTGTTTTAGAAGGTTATTTTTTAGAAAGGTACTAGCCTAAGGCTTGGTATGAGCTTGTAGAGGAAAAAAATTACATCCTTATATACAGCTGTAAATGAGTGGGACATGCAACTGTGAATAGCCATTTTAGCCCCAATGCAGCTGCTGACCAGAAGTAGAGCTCTGAAGCCAGCTCTAACTTAAGTTGTGGGCTAGTTCTTCTAGTTTCAGGGGGAAGAACAACTTTATCACCATCCTCTACACAGTTGTTCATGATTAGAGGGTTGAAACCAGGAATGGTGGGAGTACGGAGAGCATGCAGAAAGATAAGAATCTAGTAGTCAGGCAAAAGCAGTACCTGGAAAAAAAAAAATCTGACAGCTTTAGGCAGGGGTGACAGACAGCCCTCAGGACTATATACATGCACACACATACCAATTTCTTCCTCCAGGTTCTTTCATCACTGCTGGCAAACGCTGATACTACTGTAAACCATTACTTGTGCTTTAACATCTGCATCTTTTCTTAGCCTCTCCCAGCCCTGCACATTCCTTATAGCTTTTCAGCCTTGGCTAGGTCAAGTCCTCAGACAAAGGAATCTCTTTAGATACAGAGGTACTGGAATAACTATAGTCCCTTCTCCCTCCCTACACACCTGAAACACAGAAGCCCTACTCCAAGACAAGGAAGTATTTTGTAGTTTCAGCTTCGGCTTAGTGTCAACCAAAACAATTTTAGAAGAACCATTGTTATACCACAATAATCAGTGTAATCCCTGCAACTACTCAAAGCATCTCCATAGAGTTACAGGAGCTACTAGTCTCCTCCCCGTAAAGTCACAAGGGTATGCAGATAAAGCTGATCACAACAATGCACAATCTTTTGTCTAAAAAGTTTTGGTAGAAACTACTTACAGAAAACAATGGCAAAGATGTGACCGTTTATACATGTCAATGAGCTGTTAATCTTGGTGCTTAGCTCTGACTGTTTAAAGAAAGCAACGACACAGTTCAGGAAACCCAAAACTTCAGCTGCTGACTTATACCATAGGAAATCTTGTTTCTAAAAGGCTGCACATTTGTCCTCAAATATACCCGAGGCACATTGTTCCGTGAGGTAGGGGTAAACCACTCCTTTAGTGCCCACACTTTTGTTTTAAAGATACTCCTTGCCTGGTACAACAGGAATTATGCATGCTGTTGAGCAAGACTCTTCAGTTCAAGCCTCCAACAGTGCAGGATCACAGCTGCTGCTCTGAGAGCCCCAACGCCTCTAAGACTGAGGCTTAGCTTTAGGCACATGGATCTCCGTAACCACCCTACAGCAAATACAGCAGCAGGGTTCAAAATAAGCCAACCCATCTATTGCCAGTACACTTTTAGAGGAGGGATGGAGGCCAATTAATGCCACTAGTATCAATCCCAAAGGTGCTTCCCTATTAATATCAGAGAGACTGTGTTCCCATACACAGGCAGTTGGCACAGACTGGCTAGAAACATGGCGCCCACCGACCTGGTGATTTAGTACCATATGAACTCCATGGGTCCGAATATCTGTAGAAAACTCCCCCAAGAACTCCAGGATGTCCTCTATAGTAGCAGCATAGGGAAGACCACGCAAACGTATGCAGTCTCTGACATTAGTGGGAGGCACAAACTGTTGAGGTAATACTGGAAGAATAGGTGGTGTTGGGAGAGGAATGAGAGGCGTGGAAGAGTACCTGTTCAGCACCTGTGCAAAACAGAAAAACAGAGGTTACAGAAAGCCTCCTTACTCATTCATCAACTCAGAGGAACTGAATGTAACACCAATGCCATCTGTTTTCGCTCTGGGCAGTATTTTAAGAAACAAATGAGCTAGATTCTGGGCTTGAACCACAGCAGCAGTGCTTAGAATTCAGAATTTTTCAAGTAAATCTTTGGATCATTCTTTCTTGAAAAAACATAATTTTGCTTTGGAGAATTTACTTTAACTGTTATGCAACTCTCAGGAGAGCTCTTAGAACATGAAACCTGTGTTTCTACAGTACTTTTATTGGGAAGATAACCCAAAGCATTATACCATCTACAGAGGCATGGTTACACTTCTACCCAAAAATATCTCTTCTGCAAAACTTTAGAAGTGCCTGGGGACTAGAAGCATATATCACTACCAAACAGCCCTGACTTGAGATGTAATAGTCCATCAAATAACATAGGTGGTGTTACTGAGTCACAATATCTGTAACAGTCATGCTTTGAGATGTCTTTTTACTAATTTTAACAGTAAAAACCCTGCCTGGTCAAGAGTTCTCTGAATATTCAATCACTACCCATTAACTTTCTCTGAGCAAGATTAAGATTAATTTACATTTATGCAGGTATCAGAATGTTTTGATAAACAAATAAACTTATGAGAGCACTTGAGAAAAAGAGACAAGAGTGAGTGTTGCAGCTATGCCTTCTCATCATTAGTGTCACCCGCCAAACGAGGCATTGAAATCTACGTATTTGGGGGATCAGAGCTGCGCCATTGCTTGGTTACAGTCACATGGTTATTGGTTGGCCATCATTTGCATCACAGGCAAGACCTTTTAGAATCATGTTTAGAAGTTAGTGACCTAAACTGAAGATTTACAAATCTTTAGAAAAATACATACACAATCCTCTCAGCCCTACTTCCTTTCCCTCACAGCATTACTGCAATTAATGATCCATCAAGCTATATTAATGCAAGAGGGGGGCACCCTTCAGGCCCAGTTTCACAAAGTCCCACCACACTCTGCTAGGTAGCCAGGGCTGGCAGAAGATGACTGAGACCTGCCCTTAGAGGCAATTCATAAGAGTCTTCAGATACATTGCTCTGAAGACAAATACAGCAAAAGGCTCTGGTTTTTGTGTCAGTGACTACAAGATAAGTCTTTTAGATCAAGATTTGTTGCTAACGCTCCTCCTGAACAGACCATCATTGGATTTAGACAAATTCAGTATCTGTAGCATAAAGCACTAGACCGACATAAAACTTTCTGCTAAAACTGCTGTTTGCAAGGCTATTGGAAGCCAAAACCTCAAAAGTTTGTATATATGATTGAGAATATCCACATACCATAAGATCTTACATTTAGAGGGAACAAAACCTCATGGAAATTCAGACAGTACTTTTTCCAACAACAGTCAAGAGAAGGAAAAAGAAGCTTCCAAGTCATGGCCAAGCAGTGGCCATTTGCCATTTCCACTCCTGTATGCCAGTGTAGGAGTTTGGATTACAAAAAGCCAATGTTTGTAAGCTTTACAACTCACCTGACTGAAGAGTTCAATGTACCTTTTCCCCAGCAAGTCCTTATGCTTTTTCAGTGCATTTTGTGCATATTCCTCACAAGCAAACAATACAAAGGCATCCCCTGTTGGCCTGCTGTCAGGGTATGTGACAAACAGAACTCCTTCCTTTCCTCCTGTCACAGGGCAGTGCTGGCCAAAGAATGTCAGCACTTCTTCTGTTGTTACATTAAAAGGAAGACCTCGCATCCTGACAATCACTTGGTTTTCTTTCGACAAGAACTGCGCAACCTCGTTGGAAGTGCCTTTAACAGAAAGGAGTACAGAAGCACTTAAGTCTAGGCAGCTGCATAAAAGCATGAGCAAGTCTGGCATAGCTATGTCCTCCTCCCCACAGACAGTTTTTGAGCAGGTAGAACAACATTTGCCTCCTAAATCAGGAAAAAATGTCCCACTAGATAGACTAGAAATATTGTATAGGACACTTCCCATTAAAGTCTAACAATGTTACTTCATCATTTGGATGAGACTCGTCCTTATTCACAGGGAAAACAGAAAGTACATACAATGTTCAGAAAGGAAAGCATAGACTGTGAATCTCTTGCATGAGCACTATGTGCGCTACCGTGCGCCTCACCTTTCTAACTTAGGAACACCGTCAGCATGCTCTGAAGCCATAATATATAGTAACCAAGTACCCAGACCATTGTGCTGGGAAACAAAGTTGGAAAGGCATGTTGAAAACAGCTCAGGAATTTCATCCCATCCTAATAAAACTGTCAGTCTGCCAATTCTGCTTTCAGTATCTCTAGAAGACCACTGATGCTCATACTTATAACACTACCCTAACCAAAGCTAGCTGCTACCCAACTTCACATCTTAATATGGTCCTTTCACTTACAGCTAGCTCATTCTGCAAAGAAGTTCAGTGGTGCCAGACACACATCGTTTTTCCCTAATGTCAGCACGCAGTGTCTTTACTTTGAATGGTGTAACTATTACCAAGCCTATCAATTACCTATTTATTTGACAGCTTAATAGCCTCTCCCACTCTAAAACCTCAACCTCAGACATCCAGTTCGTCATTTACAATCCCCAGACCAACTCCCTGTCAGGAACCAACAAGGACCTTAAGGTAGTATTGTACATACATAAGAGTTTATTGGATCTTAACTCAAATTCTGTAGGCTTGCAGTCATAAAGGGGTGCAAAAGAGATTACAGGAGAGTTTGTAGAGCAAGTTTTGTGGCCTTTCAATTCAAGGCTGCAAATATTTCAATATTCCCTTTAAATAAGCATTCCCCCCTAAGTTCCCCCTTTAGTTTGAGGCAAATATTTGAATTGAAGAAAATCAGTTCCATAAATGCCTTGTTAATTTACACTGTGATATCTGTTTGCTTTTACATGCAAGTCTCCACAGCAACAGCAGTCATATTGTTTTGAAAAACTACTCTGGTTTTGTTTTCCAGCAACAACAACATTTAGGTCCATTCAGTTAAGATGATCTAACAAATTAGGTTCATATGCAAGATCACCTTGCCTGATCAAATCCTTATTTGATAGGCTGCTTGAAAGTGGCCAGAATGTAGAAGATAGACAGACAGATAAATCATGGAACATCGTGGACTGCTGCTAGCAGAGTACATAGTAATCAAACACACCAGCCAACTACTCATTCAAAGAAAGAAAATGAAAGGCCACATCCAAGAGAAGCAGTTTACAGCCAAAAGTTTGTTACAGATGCTGATGGAACAAACCCTCCCTTCTCACTTCCTAAAAATTACCTCCTGCAATTTTAAGGAAGTCTTCACCTGTTGCCTTGTATACCTAAGGAAAGAAAAGAGAACATGCAATTGGCATGCTGTTTGCACCCCTGTTGAGAGGAGGCTTTCAAGGCCAGCGTCACGCACCTCAATGTATCGATTCCCCATGTGATGCTTGTGCCTTTGTAGTGCTAGATCTCTATGCTCTTCGCTTACAAACCTCACAAGAGCCTCCCCATTTCTCCTACCCTGGGCATTGAGACAGAGTGCAGCACCTCCCCTGCAGGATTTAAATCAAGAGAGAGATAAAACTCCATGACTGACACAAAGTACTACAAACGTAGAAGTAAATTCTTAGCTACTAACTTGGCAATATTTAGGCCTTTGAAGAATCTCGCTATGTCCTGGTCAGACGACTGCCACGGCAATCCTCTCGCTCGGATAACAGCATTGTCATCCACAAGTTCCATCTTGCTACTGCAGGCACAGAAAGAGGGAGTAATGCAGAGACATCTGCTTGTAGTAGCCACCACACACCACCCTCCCTGCTGTCACCTGTGCCCCAGGGACAGGCTTCTGTCCCTGCTCACTGTCTGCTGGATGGCACTGCCAAGGCAGCGAGAGCGAAGTGCCACCACCGTCCAAAGCCACTGCATGTGTCTCTCCTCAGGGAACATCTGTTAAGCTGCCCCTTTCCTGCCTCACCATGTTTGCTCCTTGAGCTCTCCTCTCTTCAAACAAGTTTCAAATTTACACCCTACTCCTGACATACCAATGGTTTGTGCTTCTCCATTGTCTGAACAGGGTTACTAGTACAAAATTAAACTTGCTGTTGTAATCTTAGCTAAGTGGAAATTGGAGCAGTTAGATGTAACTGAGGTTAGTGCTTATTATTTGTACTGTGACAGTGCCTAAGAGCCAGTCAGAAGCCAAGACCAAATCTGTTCAGGGTTACACTCAGCACACAGAGGACTGACTCCTGCCCAAAGAGTTTAGCCTTAACATTGCTTGTTCAGGCCATCACCATGCTACTAGAGACTCATATAGCTACAGGCTACATTGGCTGCTTAGCATGGGAATAGCTCAGCCACCGAAAGCCAGGTTTAATTGGTCATTACCGCAGTCTCTTTTGTTCTCTTACACGTTAAAAGTGCCATGTAGAACAAAACATTTACAGCTGCCCGAAGCTGCCTTCCTGGCTATTGCAAGACAGGTTTTTGCACAGAAAAGACTATGGGATTGATTAAGCAGATGGAGTGCTGTTCAGCAGCAGAGGAATCTCTTGTACACAAGGGCTCTGGTGTGTCCTTGTTGTAGGAAGGTCATGCTTCTCGCTTATATTTTAATTTCTCAGGTGGCCTCATTCTGTAGGTATCTGTCCCAAACTGTTCTGCACCCCCACCTCCTAATTCTGTACTTCTCATGATCACAAATAAATCGGGAGTCTTCCACTTCATACCAGGATTTTGTTAGTGAAAGGGAAAAAGTTTAGAACAATGCTAAAACATAATCCCTGAACTAATCTCACTGGATACTTTCTGCCAATATTGTTTCATTCTTTTCTTGCTTCTTTTGGTCAGAAGTGTGAGCATCATCTACCATTATGACAGTTCCTTAAACTGGAAGAAGGACGTAAGTATTCATGCAAGATGGGAATCTAAATAAGGTCAGTTTAACACCAGTCTCTTGTGATACTGCAGAGGGAGTATCCAGCAAACCACTGAGAAAAAGCTGTATTTGCACAAATAAAAGCATGATTACATTTTAAAAACAAACCCCGGCAACGAAACAGTCATCAAGAGTAGATAAAGCTTTATGTTTAAAACATATTTGGGAAAGAGACAATCATCACAGTTTAAGCATTTTACTGGTAGCACCGTATCTTTATGGAAATGTTTCTTCCCTATTAAAAGTAAGTATTACGTGTATTCAGTAACCGTGAAACAACTTGCAGGAAAAGTCTAAGAGTTAGTACCAATTGGGTACTTCTGCAAAAATGTTTACATTCTTTGTTAATAGCACAGCACACTTAACACCCTTTATAAGCACTTACTGGCAGAACCCAGACCTACCAGCAGCTAACAAGCAACACTGAAGCCTAGCAAGAAAACTGGCTTGTATCTGATCATAGAATATCTGTTTCCTTTCCCACTAAAGGATCTTATTTATTCCCACAGCAGTGGCAAGATAAATCAAAGTAACAGTAACAGGTATTTGCAAATTAGGAGTACAGAGAGGTACAGCTTATCTAAGCAGCATCTTGGGGGGGGTGGGGTGAGGGGGATGGGAGGAGGGCACAAGCAAGAAGAGGGAGAAGGTACTTACCAAGGCCCACTTTCAAATTTGTAGTTCACTCTTTCTGGATCTGAAAATCTGTGATCTATGAAATACAGTACAAGTTATTTTCTTTTTCCTCAGCATACAAGAGAAGCAGAAAAAAAACCAAGCAAGCAATATAGAAAACTCATTCATCACAATCACTTACTGTATGGTTCAGATATTAGCGTTAAAATAATATTCCCCATATCTTCAACTTGAGAGGCTCCATAGGGAAATGCTGAACTGTTCTTGTCAAGATTTAAATCTTTATGCTGGAGTTAAGTCAATCATCACCAAACAGATTTCTAATTGGCTTCCTGCTACAGCAACAAGCTTTCATATTATCCTTGATGGCAAGTTGCTTCTCAGGGGAAGATTTAATCTATTTTCCTGCTGGGATACATTAGCTGTTCTGCCTTGGTCTATAACTGCTGCCACCTGCGGGAGTGTGAGGTCACTCCAGAAAGTGTCCGGGGACATGAGACCCCATAATAAGGACATATATATTTAATATACTCATACATTATATATGTTTGACAGACAGATACACTTTTGCATGCGGAAGAGCCTGGAGTCATGTCCTCTTTAATTAACATCATCTGTAATCTCCAGGGAAAGATTTGGGGAAGGAGACGCAAACCATCAACTAGAAGCTCCAGAAGTAGGAGGATATACTACGTGCTTTCAGAACAAGTAAAACCCACGGTAGAATAAATATCTCACCACTTTGACAAAATTCACAAATGACACCTTGTCTAAACCTTACCTATCAGAAGTTACAACCCGCTTTTTTTTGCTGTTATGCAGAAGCATTTTGAGAATTTGGTAAGAATACACCTTTGTGGACAGCCAAGAGAAAAAACAGAGTCCCACAACTCATATCTTCTTCAATCTGAAGGATTTTGTTAGGTGATACCAAGGATAAGCTCTCCTGCCAACAGAGAACGGGAAATGTTCTGTCCTGGAAAGACAGGCTGTAGAATGACCAGATTAAAAACTCGCACATTCCTAAAGGGAGTCGGATTTAAGTTGCACATACCATCTTTTTCCACAGTTTACTATGGTATCTCTCCTGCTCCCTGTCATATTTGCCCCTCTCTAACACCAAGCTACAGGACTGTAAGATTACTTGCAACTTTACTCCATCATTTATAAAGTTGATATTTAAAAAAGGTCTTTTCTACCCACATCTCCTTTGAGGAGTGTAGGGTAAAAAAACTAAGTACAGAACAAGAAGTGAAATGTAAAGCATTCTGGGAACAGGACTTGCTTCTTTGACTTCTTTTAACATTTGCATCAAGACTTTAGAGCAAAAGTAACAGAGTTTGTTAAACAAACCTATCCTGGCATGACAGTACAGTAACGCACGCCATTCAAAACAGCCAAATGCACAAATTACTTTCCCCACATTCCCACAAAACTACATTGGACACATTTCAAGTGCTCAAAAGAGTCTGCATTTAGGTGGTCAAAAGTTGCTTCTTAGTCCAAGATAGCAAGGTTCTTCTTAAAAGAAAAAAGTTTTCTCCACCTAGAGCTGAGCACAGTTGAGTTGGCAGATGCCTACATGAAGGGCAGGGAACAGAACAGCAGCTTCTGTTAGAAACAGACACCACACACCAACTTTGTCCTATCATCTCATCAACAGGGGAGGCAGCACAAATTTCCCTGAAATAGAAAGTCTTCCCTATTATCTGTAAGATGACTGCAGGTCACGCCTACAAAACAGATTTTTTCTTTAAACTGGTTTTGAAGTTTTACTGTTATCTTGTTTGAGATAAAAATAATTTCAACTGAATTAATGAACTCCTCTTCGACAGCAAGGAACGGAAAGCTGCTGTGTCAAGACAATACACTTTGAGGCTAATTTGATTTTAAGACTTTGTTGGTTTTAAGCATGCATTGGGGTATGGAAGCTGAGAGGATGGTGCTTAGTCTTACAAGAACATTTGAAGTTTAAGTGAATTTTAAGTGAATGATCATAGTTTAAAAAAAAAGAAAACTTAAACCAGTGATCCCTCCCCTCCAACTGCTTGACTAAACACAGTTTGCTAGCCATTGCCATTACCCTCCCTCTTGATACCTTCTTTGGAGTAAAGTAGTGAGAACATTAAATGGTTTTCTCAACCACGCTAAAAATCCTTAACAACCCCAAAACACAGTTGAAGAGACTATCAGTATTTGTGACAGGAAGAAACTTCTTCATTGCAGTATCTCTTCTAAACTGTACACTCAAGATCATCTCCCTCCCTGCCCTCTGGGGAAGGGGGGTTGAAAAGAAAACAAATAATCCACAGACTCCCTTGCGGAGAGGGTGCTTAATCAGCACCACACAGATGTTTCTGGGCACTTCATGTATCAGAGCAGAGGAGTGCTTCTCCTCCTTTTCCTTACACCCTTCTCCCTGCAGCATCTGAGAGCTCCGCGCTGCACTTGCGCAGAGACTCTGGTGCCTATTCAGGGAACCACAAGCTGCTGAAGATGCAGATGTTGGAACCTTGGTCTTGCCTGACCTTTTTTATGAAGATTTTGGAAATGTTATCTTTCCTCTGTCAAGTCAAGAGAAATTGGGCAGGAGTTTCAACAGCTATTACGGCAGGGAGCATGCCTACACATGTGCACACACGTGCACTTGGTTGTTAGACTGTGCTGTCAAAAACTGAAGAGACATTTCAACATTTCCTTTTTGCAGAGCCAAAGATCCCTACAAGGGCTCAGCCGCCAGAGAGGAGAATGCAGCCGTGTGAAGGAGCTGGGAATTTGAAGCAAGGCTATCACACAAGGAAAAACAAACAACTCCCCCACACCACGCTCATTTTCTTCAGAAAACATTTTCACTGAAAATATTGATCAACAGGAGATCTAGTTCCTAAAAACGCCCTAATGCTGACAGAAGTTGGTACCAGGTGTTCAGACATAGGGAGTCAGTTGTGCCAAGTAACTCTAGATTAATATAAACACAGTGGGAGGGGAGGAAGAAAGTCATCAACATTAGTAGGAGTGAGAAATCACTCACACCTTCGCCTCTGACTAGCTAGATGCAAGGCTTTTAGGCAAGATTGGAGAAGTAAATCAATAGCTTTCTGCATATGTAAAGGAGCATGTTAATAATAACATTAAGTGAAAACCTGAATTCTAATGAACAAGACTGACTACGTAGAGATGAACTGCTATGAATGGAGGCACCGGAATTTACAGACACTTAGGAAAAAGCTGTTAATGGAATAGTTTTTATAAAACCCACCCCTTGATCTGTGAAGGGATAGGAGACCACACATGTGTTTGTGTACAGTGATATTTAAAGCTTGGCTCTCCTGGGCAACTGGAAAGAGTTGACTGCAGTGGATAAATCCAAGTTCCCATTTAAAGAAGTGTTAGAAAACACACCTGGCTGTCTAAAGCTACCATATGCAGTAGCATGCTCACATATATTCTAAATGAAGCAAGGGGCAAATAGTGCACCCAAATAACAAGGCATGATAGGAAACAAGGAACTTCTGAATCTTGCTGTGCAGCTGCAGTACCACCTCCAGCAACACTCAGCAAGTCAGTAAGGGGCGGGGGAGCATATTCCACATCAGAGTTGCCTATATAACATAGGAGAAATTTCTAAACCATTTCACCATTTCCTCAGATTCGTCACCACAGCTTTACCCACTGCCAATGCCCTCCTAGACTTCTGCCCTCTCACCGTCTCTTCCACTTCTAAGTCTCAATTCCTTTCTTAACTACAGAAAAAGAAACACTGAAGAACCAACTTAGCTCAGAGATGACATGACATGAACTAGTATTGCAATTGTGTTCTGCACTGATCCTCTTCCCCTTTTGTCCTGCTTTTAAGACTCTTCAGGCAGGTTACATCTTTTTAAATACTACTCTGCATAAAGGTAATCTGATATTACCCAGTTCCTGGGTACCGTCATAGAAAATACAAATAGCAATGTGCAAGATTCTCAGGTAATACCCAATAATGGGCTTTTTGTTGTCAGAGTTAAGTCCTATTGGTTATAACTGTGCTCCACATCATTGTTTCAAGACACCCAGGCTGAAAAAAACAAAACCAAACAAGTTTCAGTACTGCAGTATCCAGACCATATCCAGCACATTAAGCAGGCTGTTCTGAAGTATGCCTGTCTTTCTACTGACAACACCCAGTATATACTCCTAGTAAGGAGTTATCCTCACAAACCCAGTTCAGAAGTGAGTGGAACAAACCATGCACTGGAGGAAGCAAGAGCTATTTGCCATTTAATAGCTTCTGCACACCCAATCTTGAGGCAAAGGATGAGTCTTCTGCAGACCGAATAGTCATGCAAGCTTTGTTCACTCCACCCTGAAGGCACTCACAGCGGTGAAAACTGGCTCAGCAAGCTTTGCAAATCAAGAAGTGCAGCAAGTATGGGAGGTACAGAGGGTGCAAGAACAACCCTGCTCCTTTTGTATACTTACACATGTTTAAAAAAAAAAAAAAACAGATTTCGACAGACCTGAGTTCCTTTTGCTGCCAGAACATGATCGCTTCTCTCAAGTTCTTTTTGTTACTTGAAATTTCTCATAATTGTCCTGCTGTCACTACTATTACACAATACTGCCTAAAGAAAGTCTGCCAGAGGACTGTCTCCTACACCAAAACTTGTTTTGAGACTGTAAGTTAGGCAGCAGCAGCACTCAGAGATAACAGTTACAACTAGTCTCAGTTCTTCCCCAGTCCCTCAAATTCCATGGCATTTTAAACATTTCCTTACCCTGCATTAAAAGAAATCAGTGGTTGTTTGTACATGTAACTTATAATTTTTTGGGGGGTCAGGGCGAACTGGGAGGAGAGAAAATGTAAAGCTTTCACCAGAACTCTTGGATTTGGAATGGTTTCACTGCTGTACACAATTTCAAGTAGCTTGCTGAAAGAGTCCCCAAAGTACTTTCTAAAGGAAGAATAATCCAGCCAATTATTCAGTTTAATATTTCTATGCTCTATATCTTTATCTAATATCTTTAATATGCGCTTTCTCAAGATTGTGCTTGCCTTGACTGCAAGAAATACATAGACAACTATCCAAGTGTATTATACACTGGAGTATATATCTTGAATGACTGTGCAGTAGGAAGTTCTCTCCTGACTGTTGGGAGCAGTGAAGTACATTCTCCATTTGCCTGTAATTAGTTGTTTAATCAAATGTTACCCATCAAAAGAAAAGCTTTTGGAAGACTGCTAATAATTTAAATGACTGTACAATAATACCCATCTTTCCCTTAACTCTTTTGTATCACACAAGTTTCCTCTCACTTATTACAACCGTCTTACATGTAGGTAAAGAGAGATGTAAGTACATGAAGGGATGTGTCCAAAAATCATTCTACTCCAGCTCCCCCCAGTTTGTAAACGCAGGTCTTCTGCATGTCTAGTCAGTACCCTACCCCTAACCCAAAATCTTCTATCTCCACCAAATGCTAACAAACCTGGCCCAGTATATTTTGTGTGGCACAAATCATGGAAGATTCCCCTCACGCAGCCCCCTTAGCTATGAGGTGGAAGATCTGCACTTTCTACAAGAGTAACAAGACATTGGTCAGATTCTGAGCACTAATCTGCAACTTCATTTCAATCTACTCCATTTGTTTTTAATTTTTGTGTCCCCTGCCTCAGCATATCCACATCAAATCCAAGTTACTTTTCATTTAGAAATTTTCTTTTCTTTGCTACGTAACTGTCTCTGGAGGAAAGTAGCTGTCCTGCTTACATGAAGGAAAAAAAAAATCTGCACAAGAACTATTTGAACTAGTCTTTAAACTTAACACCTGCTTCAACTTTTTTTTTTTATCCCAAACACTACATGCATATCCAGACTCTTCAAGTGCAATTAACTTATACAGCTTCTGACACAGAGGAGATTAAGTTGGTACATTTCAGTGAGGAGAAAGTTATATTTGTCAATAAAAGGAAAACAAAAATTATTTTACCTTTTGGTCTCTGCACCCTCTGTCCCAAACACTCTCAAACAATATAGGGCAGAGACATTTTCAGCCACGATGCATAAACATAGCAAGTTTACAAATAAAAGCATCCTCCGTTACAAAACAAGACAAACCACAAAGATTAATATAAAACCAGAACAAAGTTATTTAGATTTATATACCTGAAAAAGCATACTGCATCCAGAATTCAGACACAAGCTGAGAGCATTTGGAAAGACTGACCGAACTTCTAGGGACTTGGAGGAAATACTATTGGCAACTGCCAAAACCAGCCTCTGACTCTTTAGGGGCTTCCTGACAGTCGGGTAACGCAGGGTGGTCTGCTCCCCTCTCCCAGCAGGCAGGGAGTGCACAGTCCGTCGCTGTGCCTTAGCTGACCAGCGACGTCCCAGGTGCTACAGTCGTACAACTATTTCCACGATGGCAAGACATATACACCAGACATTCACATGAGGAGAAAGCAAAGGCATCTCTCCAAAAGAGCCAAGTAGCTCATTGTCTTTAATTAGCTTCTCCAGCACATGTCAAAGCATCCCTAAACAGCGTATTAAGTTTTTGATGATAACTTTAAGTCTCTCCATCATCCAGCTTCTGGGCTATGCAACACAAGCATTTATTTTGCTTTTCTACATAAAAATTCACACTCCTACACTAAGTGTACCACTTTGCCTCAGAGTAGGGGGGAGAAGTGATTTCTGCCCCTTCACTAGGGGAGATTAATCTTGATTTGCAGATGGAAAAGCAGAGCAGGCAGTCTCCAATATTCAACCTTATGGTTAAAACACAGAAAAAAATCCACACATACATAGATGTTTTATGCGCCCTGACATAAGTACAAAGCCCAGGTCCTGCAGTGAAAGGTCAAAAGAATTCAAAAGCCACAGACTTCTGAGTCTGAAAAATACCAGCTCTTAATGGCAACCACTCTATGAACACAATAAGCTAATCAGAGGAAAAAAGTTATTAAAACAACAAAAATATTTTTTTTAAAAATACTATCAAATTCCTTTATCCCTCCTTGCTAGCTAGCTTTTATGGTCACTGCTTCAATAGGTTAGTAGGGAAGTCAAGTGTTTTCTATGTCTGAGAGTATGTTTGAGACAAGGGCTGGAGCCTGCAGCAAGAGGGGAGACTGCCAAGGGAGCAAGGAGGAAGGCACAGCCAAACTGTTCACAGCTCCAGTTTTGGCTCTGGTAATTATGCATGGCATACAAACAAAACTCAGCTAAGACAAGTAAAGAGACAGACAGGACTAGATTACAGATCACTTAAGACTATTCAGAAAGTAGTTTTAGACATCCCTACCACCGAAAATGGAAATTTGTTACTGACTGCATCTCATTGCCAGCCCAGCCTCACCTCGTGAGGTGTGACATGCACAGCTTCCATGAGACCGAATACCACATGTGCCAACAGCATCCCTGCCTTCGGCTTGCTCCTGAATCAAAGATTCACTACAAGTTCACATCAAGAATAACCATTCCCCCTCCTAAAAATTAAGATAGTTTCCCAACATTCACTCTTACCTAAAAATAAAATATAAATCTAACTTATGCAATGAGCAACCTCACAGCTTTAGTATTAGGATTCATATCAGCAGTTTGAACAAATGTGCCGGTTACACTAACTTGTGAGGTTTAAAGGGACAAAGCTATAAAGATAGTAAAGAAAATGTACAGAAATCAAGAAGAAATACAGGATTTTCCCCATGGGAGCATGCATCCTCATGTGTTTTTATCTTTATCTTTGTGAGAAAGCTCCGAGTCACTCATTAAAGTTATACCACCCCTAAGCACATGCTGCAAGCATTACTCACGCATCTCTCTCCTAAAACTCAGCCAAAGCTGTAACGGCAGTAGGCACCATCACTGTTAAAAGGATACATTCCGTCATGGCTGCAACGTCAAGTTTGCTAAGGTCAGGTGAGCCAGGGCAACACTTCTTGAACTCTTTCCGCAAGTCAAAAAAGGAGTAGAAGCATTCAGGCAGCAAGAC
Organism: Phaethon lepturus; assembly: GCF_000687285.1. NCBI lineage: Eukaryota > Metazoa > Chordata > Aves > Phaethontiformes > Phaethontidae > Phaethon > Phaethon lepturus. Next base: position 21,150 of record NW_010522783.1, read on the forward strand.
ATTCTGTAAAAGGACGAAGTAACTACTGTCAGCTAGGGTGAGTTTAACCTTTGTCTTTAGATACCAAACTTTCTAACAATTTCCTTATAATGGGTAAGGAACACAAACAGCCTTTGCTACAGAGAAACTCACATAGCTTTTCTTAGCCACATAAGTATGTTTATAAGCTTTTTTTGCTTAAGCAGCTTCCTCCCCACATGGTTTAAGAGAGGTATGTGCTTTTTCACTGCCAGAGAAACATTTGCTGTTATTACTAGTGCCTCAAATCCAATATATATGTAGGAGAGCAAACGCTTGCTGTTGCAACATACATCATCAATTCTTGATTCCAGTTTTAACTATAAAAAGCCAGAGGGCACTCAGTTCAATTTACAGAGCCAAGCAAATTTTGCAAGACTAGCAGAAGATGTTTTGGTTTATACACAAGGCTGAGTTTTCAGAGAATACTCATACTTCAAACATTTATTCCCTTTAAAAAAAACAAACAAACAATAGAAAACACAAAAAACACCATCAAAACAAAAAACTGTGTGTAGATAAGGGTTTGATATAGTGCAGGGATTGTCAGTCTGTGTGTGGTAACTGCTTTAATTGCAGCATATGAAGCCAGGAGCAAGTTATGTAGCCCACTGTAAGTCAATAAAACCCTTTTCCCCCACCATTACATTTACCACGTGCTTTTAATTTTTTTGGGGGTGGGAAGGAGAAGACATGGAGGAGACCTGGGGAGAAGCTCAAACCAACACAAACACCTACTCCTTCAGTTAGCTCTTCACCCCAGAGCTTCTCCACAGACACAATACTTCGTATTCCACTTGGCTGTTAGTTGCCTGCAATGCCTCTCTAGATCAAAAGTAGGGGCTTTCTACGATTTCACAACTAGTTAGCATCTTGGCTTTATAACAGAATGACAAGATATGTGAAAGCACATTTAGGGAGCCCAAAGAAAGAAGTTTAAGCTCTAAAACAAGTTCTGCTTTGAGAACACTAGAGCTTATCTTAGCATATGGACAGGTGCATTAGGTAAACGATACTCTTTAAAAGACAAACTTATGAAAATGCAGGTGTGCTTGCCAAGATTTCCTGCTCTAGTTTTAGCACAGCTATTTTTCTTCCTTGATGAGAGATCGAGTTCTGTTCTTCACTGACATTCAGTTGGAACAGCTGATGCCAATTCATTCTCTGAATACTGTGAGCTGCTAGATTGGTTCAGACTGGGCATCTTAAAAGAATTAAATATATTCCCCGGAACCTAGTGATTTCTGCCTATCTGGATTTTAGTCAACCCCCACCCCAACCTCAGGATTAGGGTATTCACCAAAGAACTATTACAAGTCTCATAACCATCTGGTTTACTTATTCTATAGGCAGCACAGAGCAGATTTCAAATAAGTAATTCTTAACAAAATAGCAACAGGAGATTTTGACGAAGATTTGATTCCTATCAGTAAGCCTGTGATGATACAGAAAAAGGATGCCCATCCCTGACACCAAACAAACTTAAATAATCATATGAGTTGCCCCTTCTTTTATCTACATAACTTAACTGCATAGAAAGATTAACTGTATAAAATACATATCCAATACAAGTGAAAAGAAAGTTCCTTAAAAACCTGTTTCCGCGTTTTCCTCACGTTATACCTGAAGAGAAGTTACATGTACAAGGACTGTCCCTTCTCTATAACTTATGCTCACTGTTTCTCTTCTAAATAATTCTAAATAAGTATAAATACTTAGAGCACCAACAAGTATTAAAACCCAACTCATCTGATACCAGTTTTTCTAACAGCACAGACTTGCAGCAGTGCCCCTTCAAAGGTCCAGCAGCAAATGGATGGGCACAGAGATCAGTTGCAAGGAGAGGAGCAGAACAGCTCAGAGCAATGCATGCTCATAGCAAACCACAAAATGCTATGTTATTAATATTGAAGCAGTTATTTCAGGACTAGAGACTCGGCATATTGCTGCAACCCTATCACTAATGAAAAGTAGGTAGGACCTCATAACACTGTCAGCGATTTGGCAACTCTGAAGTTATAGAAAACTCTAGACTATGGGACTAGTCATCACCCATAGCCTGCCTTAAACTACTGTTCAGCTCCTTACAAATATGAGAACCGCCCTTGGACTGTCAATTGAATACATAAAGATTGAAAATTGCTGAAGCTAAAGGTGAATGTAAAAATTTAAGACAGTTTATGATTAAGGCAACACTTTCTAATTTCCACTTGTTAACACATTGTAACTCCTTACAGCTGCAGGAACTAGGAGTACTCTGTCAATGCATTGCTCCCATCTCAAACACTTAACTCAAGAAAATCTTTCTTCTGATTCAACTTAAAAAGGCATCTCAGTGCTACATAAGCACAGGGCATTGTCTATGCCTTCCACAGGGACAGGCGCTCTAGTCTGGTAAGCATATTATAACATAAGTGATCTTTGTGCTATGGTTGTGCAGAGGCACTCTCATACTAAAGAGAAGTTGATCAGTTTTGCAAGAAATCACATAAAGCACACCAAGAATCAAACTTAAACTACAATTACATACCTTTTTGGAAGCTTCAGGGTGCAGAACCTGCCTAATGTGCAGCTGTCCATCAGTACAAAAACAGAAGGAAGTACCTACACCAATGTTCAGCTCGTTGCTCACGGACTGATTAAACTGAAAGCAGGAACAACAAAAGGCATACATGTAAGAGAGACCAGAGTGGCTGCGTGAGGCAGTGTCATCAGTTGGTAACATGTTATTCCTGGGCAGCAGGAACATGGATTTGGAGTTCCTCTTTATACAAGCCTAGTCCTTCACTTCTGTAGATTGTTTCTTATTAGCTAAGCACACGATAACTTCCATGATCATTATCTTTACAAGGAAATTGCCCTTTTTCCCCTCCTTGTAACGAGATGTGGCCACATAGTCCACAACACAGAAAAAAATACCCTTTTCCAGGAGCATTTGCAAGAGCACCGTAAGGAGACATAAAGCCGGTTGCAGAGAGCCGAAGGAGTGCTGGGGCAGAACAGCCTTCCAGACAGGGCACTCAAGCATGTTGGAAAGGAGACGGGCTTTCAGCCCTACCCTCAATGAGAATCACGCACACCTCCCTGTTTATCTAGAGGCTTCAGTACTGTCTCCTTCCCAGGACTGATGAGCCACCACAAGGCTTAACAGGGCCTGCCATCACCCAGCCTTTTCAGAGGTCACCGAAACTTGGCGTCTTTCAACACTGATCACGGCTCCCCTTAGATCATCTGAGACTCAGGGTCCAGCATAGCAGGAGACCAGGGTAGGGGAATGCCTGACCCTGTCTTCTCTTGGGGTTCAGTCCCTTCCCAAGGTGAATAAGCAAAAGGCAAGGGAGAAATCCCCACAAAGCCCACCACAGACCAGGCTGCCTGGCCCACACATGTCTGTGGTGCCCCTGTGCCAGGCTCCACTACCCCAATGGTGGTGGTGGACGAGATAAATAGAGGTTAACACTGTCTCTACCCCAGCGGGGAGCCCCCAAGGGAGACCAGCACCCAGCAGCCAGTTATGGGCTATCACCTGTCTCAACGCCTGCTCCAGCGGTGGAGCCAGTGCCAGGCTCTCCACATCCACATGGGTGATCTCCTGGCACTCAGCCGTGAGCTCCGGGTGGTCAGGCCGGACCAGCACGTCGTGCGGGTGCCCCAGCTCCAGAGAAAGCAGAGGAGGGGCGAGTCAGCTCCCCGGGCTAGGGGTCCCCACCTGCAG
>NW_010522784.1:0-3555 GCF_000687285.1 Phaethon lepturus
CCGGGCTGCTCTCCAGCCACTCCTCCCCATCGTTGCGTCCGGAGTTACTGTGCAAAGACAAAAACACAGTTTCCACCTGGTGGAGCTCAGTGCTTTCCGGAGGGTGACAACAGGTCATGGTCACAACAGGCAGGGGAAGGTCAGGTAACAGCGGTATTTTGAGCAGGAGACAGCTCGGTGGGCGTTTGCAGGGAGATGGGACCACGCATGAGAGCGTGCATGGTTGACACGGCTGCTTTGCTTTGAGGATAATCAGTGGGATGTAAAATAAATGTGAAAAGTAGTAACGAAGAAGTTGGGAAGCCATGGAAGGAAGAATAACAGGAAATCCTGAAGATGCAAGTCAGGAAAATAAGGAAAATTGTCCTTTAATTGTTTGTTTTTTTTTTTTTAATGGGAATGCCAGTGATCCAAGGTGAGATCTGTCAAGGCCAGAGGACAGGCACAGTAACTGAGAGGCAAGGGGATGCTGGGTTGGATTCACCCTGAAGGTGTCGAAGGTGCGCAAGGAATTAAGCTGGGGTTATTGTTTAGTCTCTGTGAGCAGTTAACAAGGTGTAACCTGAGGGGAGGAACAAGATAATCACAAAAGAAACACAACTAGGGAACCTTGGGTGAACTTACCTAATTAACATCTAATTAACATATAATTGGCATAATAGAGACCTGCCCCTGGGCAGGGAAAGCCCCCTCCTCACAAAAGCCCCTTCCTCACTGAGCATGCCTGGGGAAAAAGAAGGATGCTGTGACTTTGTGGAGATGAGGCTTGCAAGAACCAATGGGAACCAGGGAGCCATTTTAAAAATACTGATAACTTTTACTCAAAGTGTAGAAATATATTCCATGTGTTAACCGAGGCGTGCTAGCTTTGTGGACCTACCACCTCGCACCCAACTCTGCACAGATTTAGAGTAAAAGCAAATACCTTGACTCTCTTTTTTGGTGCTCTGCACACCAGGTGGAAGAACCCATATTTGGGACAACAAAGAGACTTTCTTTGTTTTAGAAGGATCCACTGGTGTACTTCTGCAGGAGAGAGCTCTCTTGACAACAGAGGTTAAGCCAGTTCTTCACATAAATGACCTGTGCGAGTGGTGAAGCTGCTAGCTGGTGAGGCTTTCGTTGGGAAGAGCTGTCTTCTGGAGGAAGGGGAGTAGAGGGTTTAGGAAGAGGTAGATGATATCTGTTTTAAGCTGGAAAACTTCCTAGATAAGTATCATCATCTTCTGGAGCTTCAGAGCTGCTTTTGCTGTCATGAGTCTTCCAACCTGCAGCACCAGGCAGAAGTAGTATTTTTTGCTATTCACAGCTTTACCAGTTCAGTTGCTGCCTGCAGAACATTAAATTAGGATAGAAAGCGGTTCTGCTGGAGTCTGGGGTGGAAGTGGCACTAAGGCGTTAGCAGCTAGGGGAGAACTTGGGCAGTTGCAGAGCAGTGGGATGTGGCCTGTCCACATGGAGAAATGGTGAAGATCCCCAAGGGAAAGCTGCACCATCATGGGTGACCTGTCCTCCAGCACCTTGGAGTGGGGAGGGGGGGAAGCTAGAAGGAAGAATTCTTTTTGATTTTGGTAGCTGTAACTTTTATACAAAACGTACTAGTTAAGAGGGGATTCCTTGAATACAGCCCAGAAGTAGTTCCCAGAAAAAAAATACCACCCTGTTACACCTTTCTTGTCAGACAAAGACAAAAATGCATGTGGAGGGTGTGATACCAGGGCAAACGAAGGCAGGTATCAAGACTACAGAATGAAAAGAAGAAGAAAAAGAGAGATCCAGGATAGTAAAGAAAAGCAAAGCCGAATTGGGGGCAGCAGCAGGGAAGGAGGCTGGAGAGGTAAAAGAGTCAAAGGAGGTGAGGGTTAGGTGTGGCTACACAAGGGGCTACTCCCAAATTTCTGACCTTGGGCAAATCCCTTGATCTGTTACTTTTTTCCCCTCTTGCCTGTGTATACAAAGTGCGCAGAGGTGGCAAATAATGCTTATTAAGTGGTTTTTATGTAGTATGGAGTACAGTGAGACCATCAGCTTGGCTTGGCTTTAAGTATTATCATGATACGGATTTGAAGTTACTCTTAATGATGAGGAAAGAGTCAAAATGTACATACTGCTTATGCACAACTTGCTCTCCCTTTAAAATTTGAAGGATGTACGTGTGGGCACATTTGTGGTGGAAAGTGTGCTTGGATGTTCCCTCCATGCAATAATGTTGAGTAAAGCTTTTGAGCTGTAACTCCGACCTTTTAAAAATGCCACAGGCTTCTTTCAATGTGATAGACCCAAAAAATTGTGATATATTCTGTCAAAGCACAACTCTTATTTACGCTGTTGGAGCCCATACACAGCCTGGTATAAAGCAAGTTTGTATCGTGCACACTGCCATACCAACAAGCAGCAAAAAACCAAAAGCAAGAACGGTCTGAGAAGTGGGTAAAGCAGAGAAGCCACACGTACAGGGTCTGCAACGCTGCTCTTGTGCTCTTAAATAACCCAGCTGATGTTTGAGTTATTTTCATGTTTGAATTGGTGGTGGTTGTAACGGCATGATAAATGAATAATGTAACTTGACACAATATCACATTTTTAGTTGTGGCTCCCTGATCCCTGCATGCTTGTTACAACCAGGATCTGCCCCAATAGTGCATTTGTGTTGGGGGTGAAGGGGATGATGTTTGTAACCCTGCTCGGACCTTATTTTGCTGGCTTTGGGGCAGACATGAGAGGGCACAGACCTGCTCCAAAGAGCACACACTATCTTCACTGCCTGTTTAAGCGTAATAAATACATGAAAAAATGCAAACATGGTGCTTTTGTGTGACTCGTGTTATCTGCAAATGTTGTGTTGTGTCTCACTCGGTGCTTAACCCAATTTTGTGGCAGGGGGAAGAGAGGTTATTAGTTGCCAAGAAAAGAAACTCAAACCAATTTAAGTGCGAACTTGGAGCTGCCAGCTGTAACCCTGGGCAGTATGTGAGGCTACTGCAGAGCAGCAGAAATAAAGCCGTGAAGCAAAGCCGTGGGTTAGCCAGCTCACAGTGAAAACTTGGATTTGTCAAACTGGAGGTGAAGTTCTTCACTCCAGAGGCTACAAAGACTTTTTTTTTGGGATGTGGAGCACTTGTCTTTGCCACAAGCCAATCTACATTTCTATGCCAAAACAATACTCAAACCATTCCCCTTGTTTTGCACCACAAATGGGATACTTGACACTTAATACCTAATTTTCTTTGATTGTCTTGGGTTTTGTGCTTTTTTATAGCAAACCAAAAGCCTTTTTGTGACTTACAAATGCGTGTTTTATTACAGCCGGATGTGTTAGCTGGGGTTGTAGTGACTGTTGTTCAGGCTGGGACCCGGTTTGTGCTCAGCGTTTGAACTCGGATTCCCAGATCCAGCGCACGATCTCGCCAGAACACTTATCTCCTTGGCAATTTAAAAAACGGAGCACTTTGTAACTTTTGGCAGGGGTAACCCCGAAGCTTTTCAGTTTGTCTCTGCGGGTGTCCTTCCAGGGTTAGGGGTGACTTTTGCCCGTTTGTTCTTCCCGTCGACCCC
>NW_010522785.1:0-10879 GCF_000687285.1 Phaethon lepturus
GCTGGCAAATCTTTAAGAATGCTTTCCACAGAGTGCAAGAGCTGTCAATCTCCAGCTGTAAGAAATCAGGAAAGGACAGCAAGAGACCAGCATGGCTGAGTCAAGACCTGCTGGTCAAACTAAAGGGCAAGAAGGAAAAGCAGAAGCAGTGGAAGCGGGGACAGGTATCCTGGGATGAGTACAGGGATGCTGTCCGGTTGTGTAGGGATGAGGTCAGGAGGGCCAAGATGCAGCTAAAGCTGAACCTCCTAGAAGCTATGCTAAACCACATGGAGGACAGGGAGGTGATTCGAGACAGCCAGCATGGCTTCACCAAGGGCAAGTCCTGCCTGACCTACCTAGTGGCCTTCTGTGATGGAGCGACCACATCAGTGGACAAGGGAAGAGCTACCAGTGCAATCTATCTGGACTTCTGTAAGGCTTTTGACATGGTCCCCACAACATCCTTCCCTCTAAGTTGGGAAGACATTGATCGGATGGGTGAACTGTTGGGTGGATGAGGAATTGCTTGAATGGTCGCAATCAGAGGGTAGTGGTCAACGGCTCAATGTCCAGATGGAGATCGGTGAGCTCAATCTCCAACCCAAAGTTTCTGTGATTCTATGATTTTATATATAGTCCACTCCTCTTATCTGAAAAGCTCTGCAGTCCACTGAGGACAAGGGTGGAAAAAGAAGTTTCTTATTAGAGAGCTTTTGAGCTTTCCCCATTTTTTTTTTTTTTTTTTTTTTTTACGTATTGTAAGACTTAAAATGGGCAGGGATAGGAGATGAATCAGCTGGTATCTTCTGACTGGAATATAATCAGGAGAACAGATTCTGGACGAACCAAAGTAAAAGATTAATCTGACAGAAAGTGAGTTCATGTTAAAGCACAGTTTGTGTTTCTAGAGGAAATCTGCAAGTTTGCGGTATATCACTTTTTCTTCTAAGCCCTTCATTGGACATGTTAGCATATTCTTTTATAATATTAATCTGCTGCAGTTCCCTTCACTTTTTTTACAGATATGAAGAAAAATAGGTACCTCATTAATCAACTTCAGTTGACTAACCAGTAAGGCAGGAATTTCACTGACTAGATTGTAGCTGGGGAAAAAAAGACCAATAGCTAAGCAAAACTGAAAGGGTATTAACCCACGTGATGTATAAATGCTTCCAATGTGGGCAACTAAGAAGTTTTAATCATTAATAATTACTATAAATATTTCAGCCTTGTTTTCCTTCTACATAACCAATATTTTTGAGTCTCGTAGAACTTCTGTCTTTTGAAAACCAAAGGGATTTCACATTCAGTCAAGGTATGCTCATGTTAACAAAAAATAGGCAGAAATTCTGTACCAGTGACCGTAAATAAGGGGAAGGAAAAATCAAGGTTTAGGAAGTTCTAGATGGCAGCTGAATCTCAAAGGGCTGCACTAGCAAACTGACAGAATTAATCCATTAAGACCTCTTTACTTTGCTTAAATCAGCTGCTGGAAGAAATCACTGCAGATGCCCATGGGCCAATAAAAAATGTTCATAATGTCCTATTTATGAAAAACAGTCACAGCAATCACAGTAGTCACAGAAACTATTAGAAAAATACCTTTCTCAAAAAATTCTCTTTGTAGATAGTTTTTCTTCACCTTGTATTAGATATGGTTGTTGTGACATGGAAGCTTAAGATATCTGCTGATGGACTGGGCAAGTTACTAAAAACTAAATGCTTAAATAAACAGCTTTTACTAATGTAGGTTCTTGCAGCAAGATCATCCAATGCAGCTGGAATCTGGTGGACTTGCCTGGATTGTGGCACATGAGCTGGCAAAGTGCACTTGCAGCCCAGACGACCAGCCATATCCTGGGCTGCATTAAAAGGAGTGTGACCGCCAGGTCAAGGGAGGTGATTCTGCCCTGTGCTCTGGTGAGACCCCACCTGAAGTACTCCATCCAGCTCCGGAGCCCTCAGCACAGGAAAGACATGGACCTGCTGGAGAGGGTCCAGAGGAAGACCACAAAAATGCTCAGAGGGATGGAACGCCTCTCCTATGAGGACAGGCTGAGAGAGTTGGGGTTGTTCAGCCTGGAGAAGAGAAGGCTCCAGGCAGAACTTATTGCAGCCTTTCAGTACTTAACGGGGGCTTATAAGAAAGATGGTGTCCTGCTTTTGTCTGGGATGGAGTTGTTTTTTCTTCCTGATAGCTGGTATAGTGCTGTGCTTTTGAGCTGGTATGAGAATAATGTTGATAACACACTGAAGTTTTAGTTGCGGTTAAGTAGTTGTAGTACTCAGTATACTCAGTCAAGGACTTTTCAGATTCCCATGCTCTGCCAGTGAGGAAGTGCACAAGAAGCTGCGAGGGGACACAGCCAGGACAGCTGACCCAAGCTAGACAAAGAGATATTCCATACCATATAACATCATGCCCAGTACATAAACTGGAGTTACCTGGGCGACAGGAATTGCTGCTCGGGGACAGGCTATCTATCACCAGGTGGTGAGCAATTGCTGTATTGGGCATCACTTGTTCTTGTACATGCCTTTGTCATCATCGTCGTCATCATCATCATCATCGTTGTTTCCTCCTCTCTTGCTGTCCTAGTAAACTGTTTTTATCTCAACCCACAAGTTTTTCCCTATTCTCTCCCCTGTACCACTAGGCACAGGGGGAGGGGTGAGCAAGCAGCTGTGTGGTGCTTAATTGCTGACTGGGCTTAAACCACGACCAATGGGGACAGACTTTTTAGCAGGGCCTGTAGCGATAGGACAGGGGGTAATGGTTTTAAACTAAAAGAGGGTAGATTCAGACTAGATGTAAAGAAGAAATTTTTCAAAACGAGGGTGGTGAAACACTGGCAGAGGTTTCCCAGAGAGGTGGTAGATGCCCCATCCCTGGAAACATTCCAGGTCAGGTTGGACGGGGCTCTGAGCAACCTGATCTAGTTGAAGATGTCCCTGCTCATTGCAGGAGGGTTGGACTAGATGACCTTTAAAGGTCCCTTCCATCCCAAACTACACTATAATTCTATAACTCTTCAAAGGTATCAGGAAGATAACACTATTGTAGAAATGATGTAATTTTATTTTTCCCGCAGGACTACTTAGCCCAAATTTATCTATTTCCAGATCGGTAGTGGCATCAGCTAGTGAAGACAATTATCATTAATATATTTTAACATATATTTTGCACTTGCTTGTGTCTCTGACAGGGTGTCTCCAAGCAAACATTAGTGTTCACTACAACCTTGTGAAGTAGGTAAGCACCATCAATCCCACTTTCCAGACACGGAAAATAAGGCACAGAGATGAGATGGTAAGTGAGAGAAAGACACATAGTGAGTCAGTAGCTAAACTAGGAGAAGAACCGAGCAATTCTCATTCCTAATCTGCCATTCCTGCCACTGGAAAATATACCTTATTTCTTGATTAAACACACACGTCATGGCTTCTGCCACCAAGGGAAATGTGAACGGGTAACTGGTAAGAGGCAAGTGGAACAGCATAGGTACTCAATAAATACCACATCGTTACTTCACGGTTTATGTCCCCAAGTTACATTCTCTAAGACCCCCACTGTCATTTCCCACACTCCTTTCTCTCTGCACTCATTGAGTCTGCATGTAAATCTATACAAATCTATTTAACTTGCTTCCTATTTCTAATCTTCTATTGGAAAGATTTGCTGGTTAACATTGGTGCAACTTCTTTCAATGTAAACTTCTGTCATTATAGAAGAATAATACGATCATTATATGACAGAAAAAAAAATCAGTGGTAATCCAGGAGTGTAAGCCCTTCCATTTTTTTCTTTTTATGTCCCTCATTTCACATTCCTATTTTCTATTTTTTTCTTTGCCTGTGGTGTGTCTGCTAAGAATCTCACCTAGTTCTATTTTTAATATATCACTGATCCTAGCTCCAGTTGCCTCCCTTCTCAACATTTTTTCATATGTTTATTACTCTTTTACATGAAATCACATTCTCTGAAAGTCTGTTCCCAAGTTGCTCATTTTCAGGTAATTTTTTCCGTGCTTCCTGCCAGTAACAGAAAATTGTCTTCCTTATGTTATGTACTAGAGTATGCACTTCATAATTTAAGTTAGTTCAAGCAGGGGTCACCTCAACATTCCAATTGTTCCAATTGGAAAAGAGACTAGAGCTGATCACACCTACTCCGTATTACTCATGTCTCTGTGATTTGGTGTCATTCTCAAACTCTCCTATTGTAAATTGCCTACTAGAGCAATTTCTTCCTGCTGTAGCTGTGCAATCTTATGCTATCCTGTACTAAGCAATACTGATAACTGTTCACCTGGGGAAGAATTTGAGATTTCCTATCTGGAGAAAAAGCTCTCTCAGAAACAGAGACAAATTCACTTGACTGCAAAGCCCGTATATAAAGTCATCTAAGATACATCAGAGAAACAAAAGAAAGCAGCGTCGAGTTCTTTACTATGCCACAGGTAAGACTGAATGGCTATCACGGGCTTTTCTAGCCCTTGTGGAATGGAAAGTTGTTTGAAAAAAACATGTTGTAGGAAAAAACAGAATATGGGGGCTTTCGGTAGGCTAATTATAGGATAAATTTGGTCCAGGCATGAAAAAGTTTGCTATTTTACTTTCTCTTCTAGTTCACCAATTCTGAAAGTCTCTTCCACCTGAAGGCCTTTTGGAGACCTCCATGAATAGAGTTCTTGATGGACATGCATTACAGTGAGCATCACTGGAGGTGAGAACATGAACAAAACCAATAGATATGAAAACTTCCATGTGAAAGTGTCATTGATCTGTGACTTTAAACTTCAGAACATACATATCATCTTTGTACGCTGATCAACAGGAACCTTCTCTCTTACAGCTCTTCCTTCCAGGAGCAACCTATCTGTAGAGCAGAAGGGTAGGTTATCAGTGTAGTACCTCCCCTAAGAAATAAGGCAAATATTAAATATATACTCACAGACTTTAGCATCTCAAATTTTATTACTGGAGAATTAGCAACAGTGGCTGAACTGCTCTAGTCTGTATCCTACTGCCAAGTTTGGATGCTTCTGCAAATAGCATAAAAACTGATCCTATTGACCATCTGGAACTAATGGAGAAGCATTGTGGAAATCCTGCAGAGCAATAAAAGGTGATTCAGCTGTAGGTTAATCTTGTCCAACAGCATAAGCTTTTCTCAGTAATCACTCAGATTCAGATATAAGCCATATACACGTAATAGACCATATCAAGCAGATTATAGTCCAGAGCTGAGCAAAGGGAAGTTGAAATGCATCCCTTTAGGAAGGGAACGGAGCCAGAGCATTCAACATATTCAAGCAATAGTATCTTTTTGATTAGTTCATAGAGACTTGTTATTCACTGACACAAGGTAGAGCTGCCAAGGCAGAACTATTGTTTAAACAAAATTGTCATTCATGTCCCTTGCATTTGAATGCAAAATGGAGATCACGAGATTGCCTCAGTATCTGCTGGCTTTTAGGACATTTGCACTACCACTCAGGTGAGCCACACTGTGTAAGACACAGAATAGAAAAAATAACCAATTAGAAGCAGTATGAACTTTTTGATTATTTCTTTGCTTTCATTTCTAACATTCATTTTAATAAATAGAAGGATAAAATACACTGCAAAGGGACAATGAGGTACACAAAATGTTTTACTGTTTATATACAGTAAATAATGCCTGGAATTTATCTGCACTAGACAGAAAGTCTAGTTATATCATGATAACTCATAATTTCAAAAGAAAAATGTCATATCAAATTTGAGCTATTTTATATATTCCCTTATAGATCACAAGGAGGAAAGAGAGATCACAAGAAGAAACCCGCTTAAAAGTGAAGTTTAATCCTCTCTAACCTGACTGACCAAAACATGTTTAAATTAGGGTGAGACTTGTTTTTAATCTCAGGAAACCAGAGAAAGTAAAAAAAAAAAGGAACAATGATTTTTTCCTTACCTAAGAGCTATAAAAATTTCTTTTTGTGCTTTTCTAATTTTTATGTTTGTGTATGTAACAGCCTATGTGAAACACACTGAACAAAAATAGCTATAGAGTCACTTCCTTGGCTAAATGCACTTTATAAAGAAAGTTTGCCAGCACAGCTGAAGCACTAGAATGAAGTAGGGCAATTATTTGTGGGAAACATCAAATCTGACCTTTATACTTTTCACGAATTGTCCTTGACCCATCATCTCTCTCTCTTATCTGAATAAACGCGTGGGCTGGCATAGAGATACTAATCATCAGAGAAAACAGTGAGGTTCTGGAACAATATTAAAGACAGAAGTACCATTAAAAATCCAAAAAGCTACTTCTAAGAAGCAGTTGATAAACACTTGAAATGGCAGTGGATTGCAGGAGATACCTTCCACCCACAATGTACCTTTCAGTCTTGTATGTTCACCTCTAGCACATCTACCAGCCATCAGATGTTTTTCAGTCCTGCATAGAGGTCTAAATAGCATGTGGTTCCTGCTTAACAAGGAGAACCATGTTAAAATAGATCCTGTGTAGAATATCAGTATTTATAGTTGTTGATTTCTTTAATAAATGATTTCCACTTAAGAAGAATTATTCCACAAATCAGTCCAAAATGTAATAATAAAGAAGAAATATGTCCACAGACCACCTACAGTTCTCTGTGGTGTACTCTGCATTTTTTTCTCATGTATTTCCTGAAACTAATGAAAATTCCAGGGGAAAAAAAACCCACAAAATATCTTCCAGAAGTCCAGAAGGCAGATAAGAGAGAATTAGTCCCCACACTTCTAAGCAATTTTATTCAGTCTGGAAACCTCTCCCAGATTTTTTATGCCAGGCTCTTAAAGCCTTAGTGAGTGAAAAATGCTGTTGACTTTACCAGAAGTTTACCTTACTACTCAAGGATCTCAGATCCTAATTCTGAGAGACTGCAAAATATTTTCTCCTTTTATTTTATAAAGGTCTTCTGAACTTTGACACTGCATTCACGTGTCCTGGTTTCAGCCAGGATAGAGCTGGTTTTCTTCACAGAAGCTGGTATGAGGCTGTGTTTTGGATTTGAGATGAGAAAATGTTGATAACATGTTGATGTTTTGAGTTGTTGCTAAGTAGTCAAGGACAGTCCAGCTTCCCGTGCTGGCCTGCCAGCGAGCAGGCTGGGGGTACACGGGGAGCTGGGAGGGGGCACAGCCAGGACAGCTGACCCAGGCTGGCCAAAGGGATGTTCCATACCATACGACATCATGCCCAGTACATAAACTGGAGTTGGCCGGGGGGTGGAAATCGCTGCTTGGGGATGGGCTGTCGATCACCGGGTGATGAGCAATTGTGCTGTATTGGGCATCATTAGTTCTTGTACATTCCATTGGCATTATTATTGTTGGTGTTATCATTGTTGTTTCCTTCTCTCTTGCTGTCCTATCAAACTGGTTTTATCTCAACCCACGAGTTTTTTCCCAATTCTCTCCCCTGTCCAACTGGGGAGGGGGGAGTGAGCGAGCGTCTGCATGGTGCTTAGTTGCCAGATGGGGCTAAACCACGCCAACATGACAACTTATTTAGTTGTTGAATTGGGAACTCCCAGTGTCTATGAAACATTCTTCAGTTATCATAGTCGAAGGATGCAAATTTTAGAGGTTAATTTGATTTAACAGATTAATATGTCTTCGATACAAGAGGTGCCTATCTGTCTTTGATCAACATAAATTACAATCATGTCTTAAAATATTTTTTCTTGATGTGTTGATTTAAGAGACTAATGTGATGATTCTAAATTGACTTTGAGATTCTGCCAAAAATCAGAGAGCTTAAAAGAGGACAACACATAAGCTATTAAGTGAACTAGTCAGTCAGCCAGAGGCCAATCAAATAATCTCTTTCTGATACAGCTTTAAAAAACTCAGACAGTATTGTTTCTTTTCAGTACTTGGTGTATCAAGTACTAGGTGTATCAAGAAGAGATGCAGCTGTATCTCCAATCTTATTCAATAATGATTATATTAGCTTCTAGGCTTTATTGGCTGGCTTGTTGTATGATATCAACAAAATTGCTCATGGCTGAATGTCTTTAAGCTCTAGAGCCTTTTTTCCAGTCCACATAACTTATAGCCTTTCTTATCATAAAGTCTGTTGGCTACCTGCTGGCTCCATCAAAGTGAAGAAAATTCCACACTGATTGTCATTCATTGGTGGTTTGTTGAGTGTGTTACAACTTAAGAACTGAATTAATGAGTCAAACTCAACAATTCTCTCATTTCTGGAAACTTAATCTTTGACTGAAAGGAATAACACCTTTACAAAGACTGTACCTTTTGTAGGGTTTTTTTCACTTACAATAGTGAGACAGTTTGAGGAAGCAGTTTCCACTGCCATACTAAGAGATACAGTCTACTAGTCTCTGACTCCAAAATTTCAAACTTGAAGACAACTGGAGAAATGTCTGAACTGTTCATCATCTCAGTATGGCACTCACTCAAATATGAAAACCAAAGGAGGAAGTGGGAAGAAATAACAGTAATAAGTTTAGAGTAACCTAGAAGTTTAGCGAAATCTAGAAGTTTAGTTTATGAGCTTTATTATTTATTTAATGAAACAGTCTTTCAAGCCAATGGCTTCATGAATAAAATGAAAGCACTGAAGGAAGATACATGGTGTGGGAAACAACTAGATAGGAACTGGTGCTATCATCACACCTACATACTAAAATCCTTTGATGAAAGTAAATTTCTGACATTCAAGACCCTGGAAACAGAAGGTCTTTTTGTGTAATTATTTACATATGTAGACCATGGAGTCTAATACTGCAGGCTTGGATGTCACAAGGACACGCTTCCCACTTGAGATCAGAAGTGACCAGTGTAGATCTGCCTTGGTTCTTGTTTTACCTTCGAGCACTCAGGACTGACCTCCAGCACAAGCAAGACAAGTAGTGAGTACTACTAGGAAGCCATTCTGCAGGGAGCCTGCCAGCCTTCACGTACTACAAGAGAGGAGGCACCTTGGGGTTTAATCCATTAGTCTGACAACAGCAGAAAGTACTGAACACAAACTAGGTAGGCCAGCTGTCCTCATACAGGTGATCTGTAAATCAAAGATTTCAAGCTTTCTAATTAAGTTTACTTTGTTGATATACTAAAACAAAACCAATAGCAAAATCCAACCTTGAGCAAACACACATTTAAAAAAAAAAACACCAAAATTCCACAGCTAAAAATACCCAGACTACATTGAAAATGCTGCTCTAATGCCTTATGAAATCTTACTGCTTTTCATACAGCAAGTTCCTAAGGATGGAGATTTTTCACAATGTACCACAATCTCAACTTTTCAAAAAGAAAAAGAGCCTTACAGTATAAAATAGTAGATATAGAAAATACAGTCTGGGAGTAGATTTTTAATTTTTTTCCCCTGTGGAAAATGTGGAAAATATTCTCCAAGAAAAAAAAAGTTCAGTTACATTCAATTTTCTTGTTAAAGTATTTCAAAAGAAAAAATAGAAGCTATTTTACCATCAGCTTTGCTGACAACTGAAGGGTCCTGTGTACCCTAAGCCAAGCCTGTGAGCAATCAGGGAACCATAGGCTTTCTCTGGAAGTATGATGATATCATAATTACTGGATTTTTTTACCATTTTGATCCATTTTCTGAACCGGACATACTGTAGTCTTTCACAGGTACAGCCACAGCTAAATACATTTGTTCACAATATAGGGGAACTGCAGTCTTGCAACATGCACAGCTCATGCAGGTCCATTTACAAATATTGGTTCATTCCGAAGAAATTTTTGAAGCCTGGTGAAAGAGAAGAAAAAGCTTCTTTCAAAAGCTTTTTAAATCAACTGGTTTGTGCTGGGAAATCCTTGCAAATATCAGCTCAGTTCTGCCTCAATGTACTGTATAATTACAGTCTCTTCTCCTCCCACTATGATTAATCTAATCAGCATCTGGATATTTTCTTGTTGCTTTTATTAGTATTATTAAACAAAATAATCCTCAGAGCTGGTATTCCAAAACCGATTTAAGAACATTAAACAGCACTTGTGACCATTAAAGTCTGATCTGAATGATATTATGGTGTTCATATTTGTTATCACTGTATGAAAGTTATTACAGTAATAAACCCACATAGTTTTCCAAGTGATTCCATTTAATCTCAGCAAAAACAAATAACTTGTCTTGCAGAGTACTTTACATTATTAATCCACTGCCGATAGAAAGCCCAAAAAGCCCTGTCATTCCTCATTTACTCCTTCATGCAGACTGATCTGAATCATCTGCTTGGAAAACTGGCAACCAGTGAGCCCCAGCAGGCCTGGAGGATCACAATTACAGAATCATTGAGGTTGGAAAAGACCAATAAGATCATCAAGTCCAACCATCAACCCAACACCACCATGCCCACTAAACCATGTCCTGAAGTGCCACGTCTACATGTTTTTTGAACACTTCCAGTGATGGTGACTCCACCACCTCCCTGGGCAGCTTGTTCCAATGCTTGACCACCCTCTCAGTGAAGAAATTTTTCCTAATATCCAATCTAAACCTCCCCTGGCGCAACTTGAGGCCATTTCCTCTCATCCTATCACTAGTTACTTGGGAGAAGAGACCAACACCCACCTCACCACAACCCCTTTTCAGGTAGTTGTAGAGAGCAATAAGGTCTCCCTTCAGCCTCCTCTTCTCCAGACTGAACAACCCCAGTTCCCTCAGCTGCTCCCCATAAGTCTTGTTCTCCGGACCCCTCACCAGCTTTGTTGCCCTTCTCTGGACATGCTCCAGCACCTCAATGTCTTTCTTGCAGTGAGGGGCCCCAAACTGAACAGTATTCAATGTGCAGCCCCACCAGTGCCGAGTACAGGGGCACGATCACTTCCCTACTCCTGCTGGCCACACTCTTTCTGATACAGGCCAGGA
>NW_010522785.1:11550-12952 GCF_000687285.1 Phaethon lepturus
AGGACCTGCCTTTCATGAACCCATGCTGGCTGGGCCTGATCCCTTGGCTGTCCTGCACATGTCCTGTGAGGGCTCTCAAGATGAACCACTCTATAATCTCCCCAGGTACCGAGGTCAGGCTGACAGGCTTCTAGATCCCCGGATCCTCCTGCTGGCCCTTCTTGTAGATTTGCGTCACACTGGCAAGCCTCCAGTCATCTGGGACCTCCCCTGTTAACCAGGACTGGTGATAAATGATGGAGAGTGGCTTGGCAAACTCCTCTGCCAGCTCTCTCAGTACTCTCGGGTGGATCCCATCCAGCCCCATGGACTTGTGAGTCTCTAGGTGGCATAGCAGGTCCTTAACTTCTTCCTCGTGGATTATGAGTGGGTTATTGTGCTCTCCATCCCTGTCTTCCAGCTCAGGCGGCTAAATACCTGGACTGGCTATTAAAGGCTGAGGCAGAGAAGGCATTAAGTACCTCAGTCTTTTCCTCATCCTTGGTGACAATGTTCCCCACCCCGCATCCAATAATGGACAGAGATTCTCCTTGCCTCTTTTTTTGTTGTTAATATATTTGTAGAAGCATTTTTTATTATCCTTTACAACTGTGGCCAGACTGAGCTCTAGCTGGGCTTTTGCCTTTCTAATTTTCTCTCTGCTTGACCTAATGAAACCCTTGTAATCTTCATGAGTTGCCTGCCCCTTCTTCCAAAGGTGATAAAGTCTCCTCTTTTCCTTGAGTTCCAGCAAAATCTCCCTGTTGAGCCAGGCCGGTCGTCCTCCCCGCCAGCTCTTCTTACGCACATGGGGACCGCCTGCTCCTGCGCCTTTAAGATTTCCTTCTTGAAGACTGTCCAGCCTTCCTGGACCCTTTTGTCCTTCAGGACTGTCTCCCAAGGGCCTCTCTCAACCAGTGACCTGAACAGGCCAAAGTCTGCCCTCCAGAAGTCCACAGTACTGGTTTTGCTGATCTCCCTCCTTAGTTCACCAAGAACTGAGAATTCTATCAATCATTTCATGGTTGCTAAGCCCAAGATGTCCTCTGACCACCACATCTCCCACCAGTCCTTCTCTGTTTGTAAACAGCAGGTCAAGCAGGGCACCTCCCCTGGTGGGCTCACTCACCAGCTGTGTCAGGAAGTTATCCTCCACACACTCCAGGAAC
This sequence comes from Phaethon lepturus, assembly GCF_000687285.1. Taxonomy (NCBI): domain Eukaryota; kingdom Metazoa; phylum Chordata; class Aves; order Phaethontiformes; family Phaethontidae; genus Phaethon; species Phaethon lepturus. The sequence goes on from NW_010522785.1 coordinate 12,699, forward strand.
ATCCTAGACTGTTTCCTCTCTGCTGTGTTATATTTCCAGCAGACGTCTGGTAAGTTGAAGTCCCCCACAAGAACAAGGGCTCACGATTGTGAGACTTCTGCCAGTCACTTGTAGAATGTTTTGTCTGCCTCTTCATCCTGGTTAGGTGGTCTATAACAGACACCCAGCAGCGTGTCTGGCTCCCCCTCATCCTTCCCCATACGCACTCGACCTTGTCGTCACTATCGTTGAGCTCTATACAATCAAAACTCTCC
>NW_010522786.1:0-210 GCF_000687285.1 Phaethon lepturus
ACTACTGAAAAATAGTCAGACACAATTAATACGGGCTGATGAAGTGAAGAGGGCATTCAAAGAACGGAAATTGGAGCTAATGAAGGCTCCAACTCTGGGCCTGCCTGATATAACGAAGCCCTTCTGGCTATTCTCCTATGAAAGGCAAGGAGTGGCTTTGGGAATTCTAGCCCAGAGGCTGGGTCCTCACAAGGGAGCAGCAGCGTCATT
>NW_010522787.1:0-25957 GCF_000687285.1 Phaethon lepturus
AAAACCCATAAAAAACCCAACCTGAGACCCACTCCCCCACAAACGGCAGAGCACGGCTCCAAACACCCCCACCGTCAGCACGGAGCAAGGCTGTCATCTTCTGTATTAGCATTTCTGTTAACCCTTTTGTAAGATGATTTGACTCGGTTTCAAAACTCCTCATTCTGAAAAACACTTGTTAAACATTGGCCCTGACTTCTACACGAAGTGATAGCTTGGTAGTCATAACCCACAAGATATATTTAGCTTCACAAACTCATCATCAATGGATTTTGAAAGCATTGTAGCCAACAGACTGGAAACCACATGCAATACAAACACATAATAGAACTTTTAATGTGCAAAGAGACTAAACAAAAAGATCCTTGACCTTCTTGCTTTCCCTTGCATACCATTATCCCCAGCGAGACAGCAAATGGAATGACGTGGAGAGCAACAGCTACCATCGAGCAACTTTGGAAGCCAATTTCTACAGTAGTTAAGCAGTTAATGGCGTTAATCAGAATGATAACTTATTAAATTCTACATTTATGCAAATTGCTTTTTGGCATACCGCATGGAGACCTGAGTAGCAGAGCTCGCCAGGAAAAGGTCCCAACATCTTTTACATTTGCCGTTTCGGGCTTTTTTAATACCATGTAAAATAGTGTCCACGATGGTCGGCACATCAGACACACCACACTTAACTAAAAAGCTGTAGTCACAAATTAATCTCCATCATCCCAAATAGATTAATGAACAAATTGTTTCATTCTTAACCTTTATGAAGCAGGGATTAATCGCGACAGCTAAATCCAGTCTCTATCTTTTTAACAAGAAGTTGACATTTCTTATAGACCTTCCTAAAACAGGCAACGTTTACTGAACAAATAAAATAGCAGATATCCCTAACTCTCTCCATGCTACAGTACCTAGGGCATGTAGAGCATAAAAATATAAAGCAACAGAGTAGTTTATGACTATGACATGAAAGGACATTATCTGTGTGTGATGAGATCAATCAGGAAAACTGCAGTTTAGGGTAGGCAGAACTTAACAGCAATCTTAGTTTTATAAAACCTATCTGGAAAACTTACTGTTTTCCAAAAGAAGGATCTGGCAACTTTGGGGCTCTGGGCTGCGTTTAAATTCAATGAGGATGGAATAAGCAGAGGATTGGATGAACACCTATGAATTACACTTTTAAGATTAAAAGATGTAAAAAAAGAATATCAAGATGCGCTTATGCACGTAGTTTTCCCCTTTGTTGGTGCTATTGTTTAATAAAATCAAATTCTGCACAGAATTTTACCTGTTCATTTAATTCATTCTCTGTCTTCAGGAAAATGAGGTGGGAACCACTTGCTGCAGGATGTTGTGCAAAATGCGTAGTTCACCGCTTGAAATTGTACCTCTATTTTGAAAATCAATAGTATTGCTTATACACAAGCCCTAACTGTTGGTTTATTGATGTATATGTAAATATATGTGTATCTGGGTACCTTCTCTTTGTTTGTGCAAAGCCTGCAACACAGCATGTTAAAATATCTCTGGAAAAAAATAACTGGCCTTTTTTCTCCCCTTTGGGCACAAATTTCTGTTTTTAAATGAATGTGCAGGTTTCCTGTTGCTGCATAAAGCCTTCATTTCAAAATACCAACTAATTCTAGGTTTAATTAAAACAGAATGTTTTATATCACAAACACTTTTTTTTTTTCCCAGCACAGATCTTCTTTACCTTAGTGTGATTGCTGGCTATTAAGAAAAGAAGGCATTTTTATATTTTTTTGTAACTTAACAAAATAATCCAAAGTTTTATAGCAACTCTCTTTATGGAGTCAACTTATGCAAGCACCGAAGCCTTTCCAGAGAAAACAGGATTCTCCCCACCTCCCTCTGGCTTTTCTCCCTACTGAATGCCATGGCCTTCACTCAACCAAAGGAAATGAAAGACAGACTGAGACAACAGCATCACGTGGGTGAAGGTCAGATTGATTTTCAGCTGTGTGGTGCTGTTTTATCACCCTCAGGACAAAAGTTAAGCCCTTCATTTTTTTTTCATGTCTGCTTTAACAGAGCAACTTATTTTTTTCCTGAAATTTTGGTTGGGCTCCATACCACCAGAATTATCAAGGATAGCCTAATTTAAAACATTTGTGGAAATCTTCTTCCTCAGAGTAAAACCCGGAGCAGCCCACACACCACAACATTTCTATCCATGAGTTTCCTCTATTCCCTACGTACAAACAGCGGCTCCTTGAAACTACTGAGGTTTCTGCAGTGACATTCGCTGACAGCAAAGCAGCCCGGGATGCAGCTGCCGGCTGCTCAGCAATGATCCTGGGCACGGGGAGAGGAGCATTCGCTATCTCAAAAGGGGCGAGTTCACAAACTGTTTTTTCTCCCCATCCTCCTTCCCTCCCTCTCCCTCCTGCCTGCAGTGGCCAAGCTCTCCGCGAGCCGAGCCTCGCGCCTGTCACTCGGTGATCCGGACATGCACGGCCAATTACTGTGGCAGCCACTGGAAAAGCAGACAGTTTTGCTAACTCCACTTTTCCCAACTCCAGCACCACGCGCAAATTCACTCCCCGACTTGCTGTAAGGACCGGCTCTCCTCGTTTCTCTTTTAATTAAGACTGATACTCCCCCCCAAGTAATGATGTTGTTTTCAATACAGCCAATTTTAGCTAGTCAGGTCTTCAAAACTGGCTAACATACAATGATACATTTTGTGCATCATAGATCTGTAAGTGTATACCTAGTTATCGAGAGAAGCAGCATCTTTCCTCCTGATGTTTGCATTTCCAGAGTTTAAACTGGCAGCCAGAGAACTCGGTACTCTCGCATTTAAGCTGCGAGACAAGAAAATTTTCTTGTGTTTTAAATTTTGGGTTAGATTTGTCTTATTTGTGTGAGGAAGGCAACAGCGTTGTGACTGCCTCCTAAAGATGACCGTTTATACTCCATAAAAAGCAAGGAATACCATCTGCTTTATTTATATGTACCAGTTACTTAAACCCCGTTACACTGGATACCATTGAAACACCTCATGGAATACAACTCCTGCATGAAACAGCTCTTGTAGACCAAACCACAGCAAGGGTCTGTAAGAGAGGAAGGAGTAGGTAAGGGCTGTAGGGTGAGATCAAGTAGTTATCCAGGTTGGATCTGGGTGCGGTCTGAATGCAAATTCAGTAATTCACTAGGGTTTGTGAACAAAGATTTGACTGACGGACATCTTTAGCTCGCCTGAACCTAGCCGAGCCTGCCTCCAGAACAGCACACGGAGCACTCCGACTGCCGCAGCACCTCGAGGATGCTGCAGATGCTGGTCCCTGTGGGACCGTTCAAGGAAGGCTCTGCGCGTGCACGGAGCCCCAAGGAAGAGCCAGCTGTGGGACAACGGGCTAAAGAGCAACTGCAGCTTAGAGTAAAGGAGAAAACGGTAACACAGTACGGTGTCACTGGAATGTATAAACTGTGAAGCGACTCCGTTACATGCCCGGCCAGGCAAGGGCAAACGCCAGCACAGCACCAGGGAGAAAAAAGCTGCTGTGAGCAGGATGCAAAATGGTGGCAGTCCAGAAAGCAGAAAGCAAGGAAACAGCCTTCGAGGAGGGAGTCCTGCACAGGGACACCAGCACAGACTGTGGCGAGAGGGAAGGGAAGAGAGTGGTCACCCTGAGGAGACAACCAGAAGAACTCACAAAAGCAAAATCTGCAGAGGCAGACCACAAGCTGAGTAGCACTGTACATGTTAAAAAACTGTCCTAGAGGCATGCTGAATTTTGGCTGGTCTTGGCTTGGTTGGTTGCTATGGTTTATTGATGCAGATTGAACAATGTAATTCAAATCTGCTTAGACTACTCCTGGAGTCCAGTAAATCACCTGCATTCAGTTTTACTCAGAGAAAGTGAACACAGGTGTATATATTTATATTTCTGTAGACTGCGAGGTCATAAAGGGAATTTATTCTACTTCTGTCTTTCCAAATTTTCTAATGAATAATTAGTAGATGTAGATTTCTAAAATGACCATTTAATATAAATTATATAAAATCTCATTTATTTCAAGAGATATCATTAAGTACAAAGTCTGCACAAGTGAACTGAGTTCACTGTAGAGGAAATGACTGGGAATTATGTTCAAAAATCTATTCAAATGTTTAATGTAACAGATTCCCCGGAGAAAAGCGATGGGCTGCTTCAGCCTCTCCTTATGTCCTCCTCAGCAAGGCTAACAGTAATTGAGTAGCAACATAAGGAGGAACCAAAAGGTCTTTCGCCATTATGCTGAGAAAGATTTCCAAGGAAGCCTAAAGAAGAGATGGACCCACATGCCAAAAAAAATGGTGCCTTCAAGAGGAAGCTCACCCTCATGGTTACAGATGTCACCAGCAACAACCTGAACCCACAGTTAACAGTCGTTTTCATCCAAAATAACTGAGGCTGTTAAGAGGGAAGGTCTTGAATTCTCCCCCAAACCCTGACCTCTCATCCCCCTCATGTTGACATAAGGCTTGTGCAGCTCCATAGGGCACCAGATCTGTGCAGAACAAAAATTAATCCTTTTAATTGTCAGCAGTGTCAGCTCCCAACACAAGACAACGCAAACCTTGTACCAACACAAGGTAGAAGATGGAAGGAAGGACGGAAGGACAGAATACCCCTTCCAGTAACAGTCAAAACTTAAGCCAGATTACAGTGACTTCTTAGTTCCATGATGATAAAAATAGTACTTCCTTGTGAGAAAGGAGTTGCTAGCCTAAATGTTTAAAGATTACAAAGTGCTCAAAATGCCCTAGGAAGTATTTAACATGAACAGACCAAGTGCCTTGAAAACCCCAAATCAATTTCTTCGTTAGTTAAGACAATGAAAGCTGGTCATAATAAGCAAGAAGTTTGAATAACATTATTTATATTTCATACACATTATTTAACTTAAATTCCTACTGAATATCTTTTCAACAATTTTGAACTGAATATGAAATTATGAAATCTATTTTTTTAATTCACCTTGCTTATTCAACACCTGTTAAATTTACTTAAATGAAACAGCATTCAAAAGGTACATACTTATTGCCAAAGCTTTGAAGAAAGTCAGAAGTTGCTTAGACCTCTGGTGGAGGTCTTCTGATGTACAAACCCAGCTTGGAGAGCAACAGCCTCTCCAGCAGGTGCAGGGAGAATTTTCCCTTATTCAATGTACTTGCCTGGTTCGGTCCAGTAACGAGCTTGTTCAGAACTGGGAAACAATTTGGCGATCACTAATTTGCTTCTTGCCAGCCTACCGTAAAGAAAGGCACAAGAGCACACAGTTGAGGTCATCCACAGGAGGCCACGTACCTTGGTAGATCCATCCTGCTCACAAGGGACCTCCGCGATGCATGGGTGCGGGCTGCAAGCTGGCACGGAGGACACCGCAGAGCCCTTCCTCGAGTCAGCACTTGAGGCAGGCTGAGCCCTGGGCTCCCGGACCCAGAGGCCATGCAGAGATGCTCCAGCAAGCGCTCCCAAAGCTAGCCAGCTGAAGAGGACCAACCCATGCTGGCACGTTTCCCTAAAGCCAGCCGGCACCGGGGGGTGGAGGCTGCTTTCTGGCTTCCCCAAGCCTGGAGCACAGTTAATAACATGCCAGCTGTATCTGCAGACAAGCCAAGTTTAATGAGGCTACAACAAAAGCATTCAAATATGCACTACAGAACTTCTGTGGGGATTTTTTCTAGAGCTTGTTTTAAAAAAAATGAAAGATGGGAATTCTTGACAATGTTTGTACACACTTCCTTTATTTGTAATTCATTTTAAGTAAAAAAATTATATTCTACAAATTCAAAGAAATCAACATTAAAAAGACTTTTTTAATCCCACTACTTCCAACAGCAAAATTATGTTTTGTGATGAGTACTTGAAATGCACTGCTGGTTGCTTTTTTCTTAATAAACATTGAAGTCTTAATTGTTTTTCCCCTACGCGGCCCGATACCACCTTTCTGTCTGCCAGGTTTCACACCAGGACAAGTACTATCCCTGGCCTCCTGCTCAGGAATCAGGACAGACATGCAAATCTGACCACATCTCTAGCACTGGTGACAAAGGAGATATCCACTCACTGTCCTATCAGCCATGCTTTACCATGTGCCTCAGTCTCTTACTCTGGGTCAAGACAGAGGAGATATCAATAAGAGAATCGCAAACATGGATTTGGAGTCAGTGGGAGCAGCAGAAGAAGCCTGCTTAGGCATGAGTGGGTGGAGAAGGTGGAAAAGGGGCAATCACTCACTGTCTCCTCCACTGGAAGAACCAGAGGGTATCAAATGAAAGCAGATGACAAAGCTGAAGTAAATAAAGGTGATACTTTTTCCCAATGCGTAACTGAACTCTGGGTCCCCACCATGGGAAATGCTAAATGCATACCTTGCTTCAAGAGGAAGCTTCAAAATGGAAATTCATGGAAGAAGCTTATCTGAGGAATTTAAAGAAAAAGCACCAAGAAGTGCCCAGAGAGGTTTGCTAACAGCTAGGAGAATATTCTGGGGAAACGGCACTACGGGACCACCAGGCTTGCTCAGTATAGCAATCCTTATATGAAGACTACTTACCCAATGGTCTGCTAAGGGATAGAGGAAGAAATCAGGAAAAAAGGCAGACTTTCAGTGCACCTCTTGTTCACTGCTCATGTCTGCAAGTCCGAAGATCCTGACAGCTCTGAATCTACCAAGGCTGTTGATATGGCCAACACAGTTTTGTCCCTCAACAACCCACAGGAAGGCAATGCACACCCCTCAGTAGCACCCTAGCCACAAACAATCTACGCTCCTGTGCATCTGAGACAGGACAACCCCTGCACATCCTCCACCGAGCTCTCTAAGGCATTATTAAAGGCCACTTTGTAACAAGCACGCATCTGTTGTAGTCTCCAGGCTATCCTCACTGCATTTCCGAATTGAGTTTCACATATTGGCTTTTGTCTACAACCCCCTGAATGCCTAGACCTGCTTATGGCAGCAGTGATCTCCTTCCTGCGGGCACGGATGCCCTTGTAGCACCTGGCAGGCTCCAGCCCTGGAAGAAGCCTTTCCACTATTCCACTAAATAACATTTATTATTTACTTAGATTTCTGTAATGCTGCGAAACAAACCTGCCCTATGCAGACCCACACAATACTCACTCTGCTGTGAGATGGCGATGGATTGTCCTTTGCAAACAGAATCCAAAGCAGGGGGAGAAGGGGAGGTGGAGCTCGGGCATGCCGGCGCCCCAGAGGGGTTGCATGCGCCCTGGGGTGGTGCCGGGGGGAGCCGGACAGGCTCCAGTTCCCGAGCACCGATCCCGCTGCACGTGGGAGCTCTCACGGCCGGCACCCGGCAGCTAGCTCTCACTCCACAGGGTTTGGGGTGCTTCAGTCTTTGCTCGTCTCCCCGTTTCTGCTGCAGCAACGTATCAGGAGGCGAGAGTGGCTTTTCAGACAGCCAAGTGCCAAACTCTTCAAAACTTCAAAAGGACACGTGCTTTCTTTAAGAGGCCTCGTTTAAAACATGCACCCACTTTCTCTAATATCCATTTTCATGTCTACCTGTGCTTACTTTGCAGACTACTTTCTGAACTAGATAGAAGTAGATGAAAGAACTCAATTAAAGTAGCAAGAATGAAACAGTCCCTTGCCAATACAAGCATGCTAGCGTGTCATCTTCCGCTCCTCACTGGGACGTATGTTTAAAAATGACAGGGAAAATGTTCTATCTGTGTGAAAAACATGCTACTTGAGGAAAGACATCATCATTGCTAAGAAATGTTTGTGCAGCCTCAGAATGCATAGCTGGCCCATCCACGTCGACTGCTGGCTACATGGAGGCTGAGAACGGGGTAGAGATAGCTCATCACCTCCCCTCCTGCCAGGGGTTTTGGTTGTATGCAACCAAACTGCCCGCAGCCACGCTGGCAGCGCTCCTATCTGCACACGCAGTGCCTGGTGCTGCCTCCCTTGCCACCGGCCCCGGAGGGACCCGGCACAAAGGTGGCCGTGGCGATTTGCAGGGGGTGGCGCCTGGCGCACTGGCACTCGCTTATCGGCAAGCACACTGCCCGGCTCCTCACGCCGGCTCCCGCGCGGCTGGGGAGCTGCATGGGCTCGCCGCTGTGCCCCTGCTGCGGGAGACCCTCTGTGAGGCCGCAAAGCAAATACCGAGCTGGGTGTTTATGGCGAGCAAGCGTTATTTTAAATTCACGTGTGTCTGCGTGTCCCCAAATCCTTACAAGCACCGACATGCCTGCAGAATCCAAGAGACAGACCAAGAACCGACTGCTGAGGCTCAGCCCCCACTAACACCTCCCCGTGCCGAAGGGCTGAGCGCAGGACCGCGTGCCCCAGCCGCAGCGGCGCGGCCCGGGGTCTCACCTACCTTCGCCTGCAGGACGACCCTCCGATCTGCCGGATGAGCAACGCTGTTAGGGAGCACAACACTTTGCACAACTTTCACAGACGTATGCAATACATTGAAGACTACACTAAAAGCACCTTCGCAGGCAGCCCCCACTCATGCCAAACACGCTGTGTGGGTGCAGAGCCAGTGCTGGCGGCTCAGGAAACACATTGCACAGGATGCACTGCGAAAGCCCTGTCTCAGCAAGGTTACCGTATGCCTTGTTTGTCATTAAATTTGCAACTGTGCTTCTGTTTGACTTCAGATCCAAATTCAGATATGGGAACATGCTTTATGTTCTACATGATAACTGCATATTTCCCCGAGCACCTGTGTAGAAAGCCAGGCAGCCCAGCACCTTATCAGCACGCTAATTTTCTGGTATGCGTAGGCAGACGTCCTGGAAACAGAACCTCCAGGTAAATCCAAACATCACCTGTGCAGTGATAGCAGTCAGGGGAGCTGGGCCCCAGACCATCCAGCCAAGCGTATCCCTACAATAATCCGGGGTTTTGGAGCTCTCGGCACCGAGGGGCACAAATACTGGCTACGGGGAGACATGCGAAGCACCTGGGCACCACGGCCAGGCGGCTGCCCGAGCGCTCGGGAGCCCTGCTGCCCTGCACCTGGAGGGGGGACACTTGGGACAAACAAGGGACAGGAGCCTGCGCTCGGAGCCCTCCAGGTGATTGACAATAAAAACACTGCCCCGGTGCCCATTTTCAGATCTAGGCAGAGAGGACTGAGGACTCCAGGGAAAAACCATGTTTTTAAGAGTTTCTGGTATTACTGAGCTTTTCTGGTGCCAATTTTAAAACACTGCTACGACCTCTGGAAAGAAGGAAAACTGCATTTCAGCACGACAATGTAGAAAAGAACAAAAAAAGGAAACTTGTTATTTTTTTTAGCTTGAAACACTAGTCAGGTTAAGAGAAAGGAGCAGAATTCTGGCAAGGACAAGAGCACTCAGACTGAGCCACAACACAGTAATTAGGGCCAGTAGGTCATTAGAGCCACAGCTGTATAAACTAGGTGTATAATTAAGTTTCCACACTGCTTTTTCACAACTGTATTTCAGTTTCTTTTGTGGTGGATGATCAGTAATTCATTAATTTAAAGCAGCAACAGCAGCAAAAAATATCTGACTTGCCAATCAGGTGCAACAAAAGATTACAATTTCGGGGAGGGCTAATTTGGAAATAAAGTAAGAAGCCGCTCTTTGTCAGTGGGAAGTACAAAGTGCCACCTGACAAAAATGTTCATGAGACGTCACTTGTTGACAAGCTGCCGTGTATGGTTTTCTGGATAAGCATCCCGCATATACAGTTGCATGGCAATTATAATTCTTGTAGCAGGTGAAATACAAGAAAATGCAAAATTATACACTAGCATGAGACAGTTATAATACCTCATTTCAAACGTAAGCCTAGTGTACAAGTTACAGGGCATTTAAAAGGAGCAACTGCAAGACTTTAATTATAAACTAGTTCCTACCGTACAGTAGTTTAGAAAAATCAGCCGCTTCCAAGCTGGCAATATCCATATATAGCTCTGCTGCTGTTTGAAACAGACAACCTGTAAAGTTATCAACAACAGAAGAGGACCTCATGAAATGCTCAGAGACCCCAGCATAACCTACTTCTGTCCACTTCATTGATGCACTAATTTGCTTTAAAACACTCTACATTCAGTTGAGAAACTGAAGAAAAAAGTTTACATCAAGATATTCCGACCCCCGGGAGGAAAGGGGTGATATGGGTGGAGGAAGCAAAAATAAGACCATAAAATACTGGAGCTAAACCCAGGCTAACGCAGGTGGATTAAAACACACAAGCAAAATGGCAAAACCTCGTGGCTTTTTAGCCACTTTTCACCAGACAACAAACAACTCCGCATCAGCCACCAGACAAGGCTATATTGCAGAATAGTTGCTTGATGTATGCAGATTCCTCCTGGCTGGAGGACACAGTAATTTGTAAATCCATGTGCAATTCTTTACTCTTGTCACTAATGCTATAAGATAGCATCAGGCTATAACTCCTACACTGTAACAGCAGCGTGCAAAAAAAAAAAAGTATAAAAAAGACTGCACATGATGCCGATGGCAATTAGTCTTCTCTAGTTATGGGGACATGGGATACCAGTGAGTTTTAAATTAATTTTAAAAGCTTAACACATCCAGCATATACGCTAGGTGTGTGTATTTATTCTCGGAGTACTTTTCAAGGTGCTTGCTAGTTCTTTGAGGCACTAGTTCCAGGATTGCTGCAGGAGAGCTCATTTGTGGGGGCGGGCTGGGAGACAAGGGAAGACATGAGCCGGTAAGGAAATGTGTTGTTCTTGCAGTACAAGCTGCCCCCGTTTAGACCCTTTTCAGATCCCCGTAGGCACTGGAAACCTACAACCTGCAATCACAGACATCAGTCATGAGCAAAAGGTATAAAAGGCACCTAATTCTGTCAGAAGGAGAACATCTCTACTACACTGACATCAAAAGGAATGCCACGCACTTATGCTACCAGAGATGTCTAGATTTCAGCGGTGTTTTGTCCTCAAAGAAACACGTCTGAAATACATGAAAAAGCAAGGGGGGAAATGGCTGTTTGTTACCTCCTTACATGTCAAAGCAGCTGCGTTCAAACTGTATTATAACTTCAGCGCGCCTTAATGAATTTCTAAGGGATTCCAGTGAAATAGATGGTTTATCCTATTCTTTGGAGTGATCTCTTGTAATCCTGCAACACTCCTGAGCTACAATACCTTCCTAACTTCAGCATCCCAGAGGAAGTCATTAGTTATGTTGTATTATCAGCCTGGTGATATTATCACTACAAATATTACCTGTATTGATCTGGAGCCATGTAGACACGACTGAAAACCCTGCTTCAGATTAAGACATGAAAACCTAGCTTGCCAAGAGGTCAGGCACTGCACTACAACCTCAGATGCGTCAGGCAGGCATTATAGGCAAAAGGAGTGCAGGGTAACTAAGGACACAGTCAAATAGCTTCCTTTGTGGGCTAATATCTTTAAAAATACCACGCTTCCTAATGCAGTCTTAAGATTTTCACCCTGGTGGTGCAAGTCTTTTCAGATGAACTAACAAAGAGGTGCACTTTGCATGCTTTGAACAAAAATTCTTATGGCTATTAAACAAACCGGTGGGTCTGAAAGGGTTTTTTCCTCAAGGTAACACATGTAAATATCAAGCAATATTCCAGATTTTCTGCATGGAAATGTTCCCATTCCAAAGTATATGAGTGCAATCTTCCTATTTACTTTAAATCACTTCAGGACACTCGATTAAATTAAATGGAAAACAGGCACTCTTGTTCTGGAACAAGGATACCCTCACATGGAGATAATTAGCACCTATTCCATGTACATGCACATGGTTATATGGTGCCTTTTTATGACAAAATTTTTTGTAAATCATCAGCACATGCAAAGACAGTAAAAGAAGATGAAATTATGCTACCTGCAATGAAAAATTAGCAATGGGAATACTAACAAATTATTTTGATAGGTCCCAAAAAATGTAATTTCTTTTTCTCAGTCTCACTCATAGAAAACTACATCGAGGATAAATAAAAACTGAGGTGTGAAAACACTGGCTGTATTGATATGAACAGAATCCCCAGACTGCTACATTTTATTGTATATTTGCCTCAGGAAAAAAAATTGTTCCTTCCCATAGTGCTGTTGGTCAACATCATAACCTTACATTCCTCCTCTGGAGTCCCTACCAGCAGCACCCGTGCCCCTCCGCCCTGCTCCGCTCCCCCAGTTGTGCCATTACAGCTGTTCTGTGGGACCACCCAGACCCAAGCAGACAACTGGGGTAAAAACAGCCTTTCTTTTGGTGCGGGTCACCCCCAGAACCGTGAGCAGCTGTACCAGCACAACTTAGGAGACATGGCAGCGATGGAGCAGTGCCTGCCCAGGGACAGCCACTGGAGACCCTACAGCTGCACGGCTGCCCGCCCACCCTGGCGGGATCCTGCCTGTCCCGCTCCCCATGTGGGATGGTGTCGGGAACAACTTGTCCCTGCAACTGCTCCTTTGGAAAGGACCAATGCCCACAGTCCCCACACGGGCTGTGCACCTCCCCTTTCGGCTTGGAAAACAAGGGGTTTTCTACTCAATGGCATTTTCTTGCTTACTACCCTGCAGCAGAGTACAAATACAACTTGCAGGAGCCTCAGCCCAATGCCGTGGTTGTCGGCTGGTCAAGAACAGACTGTGCAAGAAGCAGCCTTCCACTTTTATGCACTTTCAAGTTTGCCGCCTCCACAGTGTTTAAACTAGAGCACAGACAAGGAGCCCTGGGGCCAGGCGTAGGACTGCAGTCCCTATCCACCTGCAGGCTGGGGAGAAGCCCCAACGTCCCTCTGTCCTTCCTCCCAGCAAGCAGATAGAACGAGAGCGGGGGACCTCATCTCCGCAGACCAGAGCGAGACAGGGGAGGATGCTCTCGGGGTGGGACTCAGACTGAGCCGAAGCCCCCACCTGACCTTCCCTCCTTTGCCTTACTCTGTTTCCTGTATTTTTTCTTGGCCGAGTATCATGTATGCCCAAAAAGAAGAGCAGAAAACATGGACGAATGACCAAGCAAACTAAGTGGCCAGGGAGGAATATGCACTCAGGGGAAAGAGGATGGGATACTGCTTGCACCAGAAGAGAAAATAACCCTTCTGCCCTCTGCCAGCCTCGACCTATCTGTCTGCCATAATAGCGACTCCTAAAAATATTTCAGATGAGTGCAGAGGAAAAAGTGATGGCAGAGTATTCAATTCCAGGAAGGTAAAGGATGAGAATCTCTGATTTAAATACGTATGAACGTATTCTGCGCTCCCCCTCCTAAGATTTTATTTAATCTTTGGTAAAATCTGCAAAGCTTTTTACTACCCCCGTAAAATCGGCTTAGCGTGCTCTGCTGCTACCGCCGGCCATGCGAAGGCAGCCCTGTAAAAGCAAGATACGTTGCAATTGTTGATGCCAATGCTCTGAGCTTGTTCTTACTTTACCGAAAGTAAAATCAAGATCAGCATAGGCTAATGCTGTCCTCACTTCCATAAAATTCAAAAGGCAATGCAATAATAACCTAGGGAAAATGGTGTATTTTTAGGTTGGGATTACAAAACTCGCACTATTAATTTTAATCCCCGAAATACTCATGTTCTTTTATAGGTTTCGGAGGCCTTTCTTCCTGGGAGTTTTGCACACTTCAGTCATTTAACTTTTTTAATCTTCCTGCATTTGGAGAGAGAGGGAAAAATACCCTGCCTGAAACTTTTAGCGTTAAAAAAAAAAACCCACAACATTTTTGTCTAACGTAATTACTGACAGATTCCAATTGGAAAGCTGTTGCTTTTATTTTAATTTTATTAAAGGAGTGAACAAAGGCTACCCAAGGCACCACAATAAAATTACATTAACTGTAAAATTACATTATTAATTCTTTAATCTCACTTGAGGCCTCAAGCTGTTGCTATGTCCAATTACCCAGCTAACCACCTGTCAGAACCGTAAAGCTAGTTTAACATTACCTCCAGGACAGTTGTGTGCCCTGTGTTCAGTCAGGTCTGCCAGTGAATCGAAGTCCTGCTGACAGTTATCGCAGGTGTAAATTGACTCATCCTCCATGTCTTCATCTTCCTCATTTCTCTCTTCCTGGCTTGTCACACTGTTCCTCTCTTCCAGGGCCCGGCTGTCCTTCGCTTCACTCTCCAGCTCTCCTCCCAGGCCACCTGCCAACAGCAAGAACATCCTCTAAGTTTGAGAGGTCTGAAAAAGAAGAGCTTTAAGAAGGATGTTGCACTTATTAAGATACATTTAATTACAGCCCTCTCACATTATTCCCGACACCTTTCATTATACTAATGTGGTTTTTATATCATGCGGTGCAACAATTCTCAACTGTATTCTCTGCTGCTTAGTGCGAATCCTGCAAACACTCTCTCCTAATCTTCTGTGGTGGGTGTATAGCGGGAGCCTCTAACTCTCTGTCATATAAAGTTGTTAGTGTTTTATCACTTAAGCAGATTCTCAAAGCTTTAAAAATTGGCAAGATTAATTACAGCCCACAAAGAAAAGGCATGTGCTGAATTTTAATTCTCAATGCTCTCTTCTCCCTGCCTCCTCCAAGCCCCAATATTAGTAACACCAAGAAAAAAATGATCTAGCTGAAGACCCCCAAAGCACACGTATACCCCAGGACACGAGGGGTCCCGCTGAACTAACGGGAGGCACTTTGCTGGGCGGATCAGCTTCGCGCTGTGCCAACCTAGCCGGGAGCCAGCGGCATTGCATCTGACCTTCAGGTCTCTTATATTTTTTATCTTCATCTGTGACCAGAGCATGGGCTAGCACAAACACCTTTGTCAAAAAACCCGCAAGTTTTCATGAGCATTATTAGTGTACAAGGAGACTGAGCTCTCTGGCAGCTCCAGAAACACGCCGGCACGGGGGGGCCGGGCACCCTGGGGCCATGCAGGTGGCAAGCTCCAGTCACGGGCAGCTGGCCCTCAGCTGGCAGTGGGGCGGGAGGCACGGGCAGCCGGCCACAGCCAGACCCCCAGCATGCATGCAGCGGCCACTTGCAGCCACATCCTCATGACTCCAGGCTACCCCCTTGGCCACAGTGGCCACCCAGACATGCCTGAAGCCAGTCGTGCCCCATGGCTCCACGCAGCGCTGCGGCCGGCCCTCCCTTGGGCTCTCCGGAGAGGCAGCAGAGATGAAAAAGCCCTTCTAAGTCCCTGTTGCCCTCTCAGCCGGGAAAGCATCCGTTAGATACGCTGGCCTCGCTGACCGGGCTTTGCTGACCAGCTGAAACAGAGTCGCCTGCACCCCTTCTGCACGCATGCCCACCAACATGGGCGGTGCAGCCGCAGGGGCTACACCTGCGCCATGTCACCCGCCGCCGCGAGCACTCGCACACCCTGAATACACCCTGCTGCTAAGCGGGAACGTTTGAGAAATCATCCACCAAAATGAAATGAACTGCAGGCTCTCCGGGAGAGGAGATCCTCCCACACCGGGCACCGACTGACCTCGAAAGCCTGGTAGCTGCTCGAACCAGGCAGGAGGGAGATGCCACCATGTTGGTTTGGGATGTGTTTGGGTTTTAAGCCATGAAGGAAACACCAGCAAAGAGAGAGATGAATCGTTTCTAAAATTACATCAGCACCAAAAATATTAAGGACAACCAATGCTGAGAACATGAAACAAAGCTGAAAAATAAATTTTATTAAAGACGAAAACTGGTTACCACGAGCACTGTAATTCAGACACACAGGTTAGCAGGGCTCTGCTACCACTATCCAGCCAGAACACATTTTATACCATCTTCTGCACTGAGCATGACAACATAAATCAACCGGTGTAAAATGCTCTGCAGTTTTCCATGGAGCACTCTTAACATGACGTACCCTTCGAATTGCAATGGAAATATTAAAAATCAATGCCTGCTTGTGGTGTATCACAGCATCCCTCTTAGCTATTAACTGATCTGCACATCTTCAGGTTCTCTTACTGTTAAATTATACATACCTTTCTACTACAAAATTTCCATTAAGGGCTAGATATAATGTTCATCTTAACAAATCAGATATGCCACTTACACAGTGGTAATGAATTTAAGGATTTGGTTATAAAAAGTATCACTCACTAAGCTCTCCATATTGTAAGTCATCATCTGTGCTATGTTTATTCAATAAAATGGTGTTTGCTGAACCTCACGCTTTATAGACTCTTCCTTAAAGAAAAATGTATTGCAATGAAAAAAACCACACGATTATGATTCTCTTTATACTACTACTTCACCAAATAAGTGACGCTTGAAGCTATGCTAGCTTTGCTTTACCTCACACATAATTTAACGTACATGTTCAAATTACCACTTCCATTTTGTCGTATTTACTTGGCCCACCATATTACAGCCTCTCATCCCAGACTGCAATCACGAACATTTTAGCTCATTGAATCTTTAAAGCCTGTACGTCCTGCAGACCTGATAGTTAATAAATCAGAATGTCAACTCTCTGGTTTTATAAGACAGAAACCTATAAAAATAGTCCAAGTATATAAATCTAACCTAAAGAACTGCCACCTGCTTCCATGCTGCCTGCTGACAGAGTCCTCAGAGAAGCACTTCTAAACTGACTTTGCCACAACCTGAAGAAGAAAGTTTTTCAGGCAACTTTGGGGAGTTTTAAGGGACCTTCACTAATATTTTTACCAGAAATATTGTCTTTTGACAGTTAACGTAAAGACCAGCTGATCTGGTGAGTACACTGTGACAAATTCATCCTTGGTTTTACTCCAACGCTTCGTGACTACACCAGGGATAAAGCCGTTTGACCAAGTCCAAAAATAACAAATAATTTAGCACACTGCTTTAGGAAAAATAAATTGTACAGTGTGAGATAAGAAAACAGATTCCCGACTGCAAAGCAAAATTCCAGAAACATTTTTTAATTCCCTGTTGAATGGGAAATCTGATCCTCTAGGCAACTTTTCAAAAGCGTCGTTGCTTGACAGAGTTCTATGTCAAATAACACAACTGCGAATCTTGCATAAATTATTTAGCAAATGTAACATTGCTTTAAAATGATTTTTTTTTCTGTTTTCAGCGAGTTGAAGGAATTTTACATGTCTGCCACGCCTCAATGTTACTGTCCTTTGAATAACACGGTCTTCAGATTCCTCTGCTGAGCCACATGCTTGGTGCTTGCCTTGTAGAAACCAAACACCGCCAAGAAAAATCTGGGGTGTTTTTTATTTTTTTGACCTTTGTCTCCACTATTTCGATCACGAGCTGTCAGGGGGGTGTGTGGGGCGTGGGTGGCCCCAGGGAGACACTAGCTCCTTGCCCAGGGGAGCAAAACAGCTAGTGAGCACCAGGGCAGTGATGAGAATGGGTGGTCCATCCACCAAGGAAAAGCTTCAAAAGCAGCCCAGCTGCTCCTGCGGTGAGCTCAGTTTCCCTGATGAGGACAGCAAGCCGTGAGCATTCCTCAGGAATTCATTTCTGAGGAGTTTTGCGGTAGTAGTTCACCAATTTAACCTGCAATTTTCCTGCTGGCAAGAGCTGCAGGATAATCCTGCCCCGGCGCAGCTAGGCAGGATGGGTGCACGCAGGCATGAGCACACTGCCAAAGGGTGCTGGGTCACCATGGGAGGCCGAGGCGCTGCTGGCACCAGCAGCAGGAGCAGGTGTGATTCTGGAGCTGGGCCTGGCTCCGCAGGGACATGTCCGTGCACTACCACACAAAGGGGCTTCTTGGTGGCCAGAGCCAATGACACCCTCTGAAATCTCCAACGATCAGTGGCTGCCTTGTAGCATCAAGCACAGCAATGTGTATTAGTTTTGAGGCAGTCGTGGAGATTAGTGAACTTAATTCAATATTAAGTAGCTTCTATCTAGGTTGCTAAAAAAAGTAACAAAAATCACTGACCTGCAAGGAATTTGTACAGGGAATGCCTCTGTGAAGGCGGCACAGCACCACGGGCGCACAGCTCCCAGCCGGCACCGGGACATTTGTGCACAGCGCAAGGGTATGGCCAAACCTCAGTAGAAGGGAGCTACTGGCACCGCATCTTAGGATAAATGATTGCTAATTAATTCTAAAGGGAGGGAAAAAAGCCCCTGCATTTCGCAGAAATGTTATTAGTAATTTTAAATGAACCTGCCATCTCTAATATGGCTTTAACAATTTTCTTGTGTGAGTAAGAGAAGATATAATTTGAGAGATCAGCCTGGAAAGTACACCTTGCTCTACCTGAGACATCAGGAAACAGGCTTGGGGAGATGTTTGGGTTTGTTGTTTTTGGTTCCCCCTCTCCTTTTGTTTTTTTCCCCTGTAGCACAGCGGAAGGCCTGCAGGGCTTTATACAAGAAGAACATTTTACTCTATGACCTAATCAATCTGGCCAACAGTCAAGAATATGTTATTCTAATTGCCACTGAAGTTAATGTTGTTAATGACTCTTGTTTTTTTCTGCGAAAGCCAGCTTATGCTCTAGAAAGTTACCATTTCAAAGGGGACATATGAAGAACTGGGAGTGTTCCTGCCTGACCTGGTGGTCCAAGGAATGTGGCAAACTTGGCAAAGCTGGAAAAGCGAATCCCCAAAGGTCGGGCTTGAAAGTTTCAGTCAGTAGAAATGCTTTCTAAGCTGCGTTCAAAACAGCTCTGTTACAGGAATAATGTGCTCCAAAAGCCAAATATTTGAAAACAGATTACATGTACCATGTTCAACTCAGGCCTCGCTGAAGTCAAGAGCAAATTTCCACTTGCTTCAGGCAGACTGGGATTTATGGCACCGCCGCCAGGCTGGGCTTGTGCTCGGAGCTGAGTGCGGCAGAGCCTCAGCCCTGGACCACGGGTACCGTGGCAGCAGCAAACTGCTCTGGGGACTTCAGCTGGCAATGCAGGACTGAAAACACAAGGTCAGAGCCGTACTGGAAGCAATGCTGATGCCTACCGACAATTTCCACTGAGAGACTTGGAAATGGGTAACATGGTGCAACACGTGGGCCAAAGAAATTAAAAAAGGAACAAACCTCTTAGCCTATGTTTTTAGCTGTGGAATGAAATATGGACAGTTTAAACTTTTAACTTATCAGCAGAATATAGGGCAAGCAAGCCTTTATGTCTTTGTGCCAGTAAATTTTCTGGGGCTTTTTTTTTTTTTTTTTTTTTTTTTAAGCCTGAGGACTTTTTAAAGCTGTGATTTATTTTAAAACTAGGATTGTTCTTCGGAACATACTACTTAGTGCAGGGTCATGTCTGCCTTTAAATACCTGCAGTTACAGGGCTTCCATCCAGACTTGTTTCTTTACAGTACGCATACACTGACTTAGTGTTAGACAGCACTTCCTATCACAGCAACTTTGCCACACAGAGCTACAGCCACAATCTACAGAGTGCCCAAAGTTATGCTGTGCAAATCGTTACCTAAGCATGTACACACACATGCACACACACTGCTGAGGGCTGACAGCTGGAAGGCAAAAGACAAAATGAAGAGGTGGGGAAAGAAGCATCTCTTCATTCCTCTGCCTTGGTCCAAAAAAAAAAAAACAACCTGAAGGTCTCACAAAGGACTACAATAATTCCTCGACATTTGCCAGAGATGCAGGACAAGTGATAAAAGTAAATGGCACTGAAGCAATAAAAGCTAATTGCTGGAGGAATGATGGGTGCTGGCACACAACCGACACACCTCCTGGGGCTCCTGGAGCCCCGAGGTGCCCACCCAGGGGTGCGTCGGCCCAGGGGTGAAGCCTTCCTGCCCCGCAGCCACAGGGCTGCCGCTCAGCTCCCGAGCAAGACAAAAGGAAAGGAAATTTCATCTATAATTAGGAAGTGAGAACAAAAGAAACAAATTACTTAAAGGAAAAGCCTAATCTAAACGTTCCTTAGTAAACGTTTTGCACAGTGTCAAATGCCAAATCAGCATGGGAGGGGTCTCTTTGGTAGTTTGTTACATTTTAGTGTTGTCTCCAGCACTGTTGTAGAGCAAGAGAGTCCAAAGTTCTCTGTCATTTGTGGTCAAAGAAGAATGAACAGAAGCAAAAAAGCCACCAATGTTTCAGTAATGAAAACACAAACAAACCTCAGCTGAAATCTTCCCATAGGATGAAAAGTCTTGTCTTTGCTGGGTAACCCTGGTCTGTGGCTCTTTGCCATTTCAAAGACCACCTTTTTTAAACGCTTGCATCTTGAACGCAGGTACATGCGTGTGCTGTCTCTCAATGGGCCAGCACCCTAATGTGAGCCACTGGAACCACAGCTACACAGAGCAGCCAAAAACCTGCTCCAGCCAAGCAAACCAGGTGAGGGAGCGCAGATAGCATCCCAGCCCTAGGACCAGGACCAGGCATCAAAGGCAGCTTGTTCCGCACACTGAATCCTTGCTACGTCCATCAAAAGCAAGCAGGTTTGGTGCTCTATCATGCAGCGCGGCATAGGTCTTTCACTCAGTGTCAAACTACATGGGGGGGAAAAAAAAAGGTGCATAGCTGAAAAACAAAGAGCCAGAAAGGATAATGCATGCAACACCACGGTATACTCATGCGACATCAAATTGCACAGGCTGACTACATGACACAGCAGCGTGAGCGAAGCACAGGCTGCCACGCAATCCTGCCGATGCTCAATCACCACCTAACTCTCCTCGCAGGTTGAAGAGATCCGTGCATCAGATCTGGCCTTCCCTCAACGAGGGAAAAAACAATCATAATACCAAAAAAATTATTTGATCCAGCATGTAGTTAATGGTGTTGGCCTCCTAAGACTTACAACTTAATAAAATTGATCTCACTGCAGTACTGTAATGAAGAACAGTAGGATAAGGCTACCCTTGAACCATGAAAATTGTATATTGTTACCTCCTCGTGCCCTCCTAGGGCTATGGCTGCAGCAGCCTCTCCAAGCTGTCATTTGTCTGACTCTGACAGCAGACTCCACCGACAAGTGGCAACGGTGGCTACGAGAGCTTCTTTTCGAAAGGCAGGGGAAGAGGGAGAGCGCTGAGTGCTAGGTATCTCTCTGGATAATAACCCCCAGGATAAAAACACAGATTATACTAATAATACAGTTTTCTGTGGAGTGTGTTAACAATAAAATATATAGCACACATTATAATGCTTCACAACAGAGTCTTATTACACACCAGTATTTAGTAAATCATATTAATTTCTAAGTAGTGGACAGTTCTCAGCATTCTCCTTTAGTTTAGGAAAGACGACGGGTAGGGTACTGCACCTCCTTCTACAGGTGCTTCTACATGCGCTTTCAGAGAAGGGGGTTCCACGCTAAACGCCCAGTACTAACCGCTGCCGGCGCCTGCACCGCCGCTGCCTGCCCCTGCCGGCATCGCACCGCTCACACAACTGTTGGTGACAGCCCTGCACGCACCCCCCGCGTCCTCCTCTCAGCATCCTTCTATTAACTTACTTACACCAACATTTCACAGGGAAAACGTTCATCTTACTTCACTGGTAGGATACAGTTTTCTCAAATTAGCAGCTACAAGGTTTAAGAAAAGCTTAAGTGTTTAAAGGCGCGGGAAGAGCTGGCAGGAACGCGGCAGAGGACTGGGGGCTCATTGCACCTTCCTTTGCTGTAGCACAGCCACAGACGCCACGCGCGGAACGGAGAGTACGCGTAACCGGTCGCCTCGCGGTGCCCTGCTTCACCTCGGCCCGCCTGTGTCTCTGTGTGGTTATCTCTGTGGCACAACGGGCCCGTTTCCTCAGCGAAACCCAGGCTTCGCTCTGCGTTCTTCTGCCTCCGTGCAAATCCCGGCTCGCTGCTTGTATGCACACAGCAGCCACCGGAGCACACGGGGATTTTCACGGGCAGTCCTGGCCTCGTGTTCTCTAAGCCAGCGTAACGCTTCACATCGAGCATCTGACCTGGAACCCACCGGCTTTGCTCAGTAGTGATTTTTATATCGTGCTCACATACACAGACCCGCCCTACAACCCTGGTTTTCTTGGATTTCAAGACTTGGGTAGTATCCTTTAGTCAACATGCTAGAGAAACCTTTTATTAAATGCTGCTAATTTTTTTATTGATCAAACTGTGAGCCATTTCATTTTCCATTATAGCAGAAATCTCCTATAGGAGCATTCAGATTACGTTTCTTTATTCTGTCTCTAGTAGCATGTCACTTTTAATCAGTTTTTAGTTTCATTATTGCTTAAAAATTAGAAAGCAGTTTCTCTGTTCTTTATTGCTTTTTTAAGTTTAGTTACTGAAGGGTTATTAAACTTGGAAAATATACAGACAGGCGTAACGTGCTAAATAAATTCCTCACTGTCTCTAACCAACTTTAACGTTAGCTTTTTTTTTATAATTTTTAGGTTTATTTTCGCTGAAAGACTGCTTGTAATTATTACTCATGTTCTCCCCAAACACTTATGTTACTAAAGTGTGAAATGTCTTCTAACACAAAGACAGTTCTCTGGGAAGTAATTACAAAAATGCATTCAGGGGCAATAATTTTATATTAACTGTCAGCAGCATACATCTTCTGAAAAGGCACTTGTTATGAAGGAATTATTTGTGTGGAATTTGAAGGCACTGAAGGCGAAGGAAAATTGCAGAAACACATTAAACTGAAACTCCAGCTCCCTCATCAAGGGTCAGTTTATGTTTAAATCACTACCTTGAAGGCAACCCCACACCTTCCGAAGAGTCTATTAGAAAGACAATTTAAATTTATGCACAAATTGGACACGGTCTCCGCTTTTTGGTGTGGAACAACTTACACCCCCTTTTTAAGGAAATTTCTGAGCAGCTATCAAAAAGATATATCTAAAAATTATGGGCTTCTAGTAACCTTTCACTGATGACACTAAAAATACTTGCTAATGATTTATGGTAGTAACAAAAACAGTGGCCTCAAAACTGACCAGGCACATTGAAAAGATATCTGTGTCTGTAGCAGAAACAAGAAAAGATTTAATGAACATTTCATAGAAATTTTTAGCCGGTGGGCTAATCCCTCAGTCTTTAGGAAGGTGAAGGAACTCCATGAAATTAAAAAATTTTTAAAAAGTCTAACCCAGCCATAGTGATTAAGCATCACATAACTTTAAAAGTGTTAAAAAAAAAAATCAGATAAGGAAATCATAAAACCACCACCAAATAGTAAAATTTTCTCCTTATCGTACCTGCAGGTAATGTTTCAGCCTTCCTAGCGCTTTTACTAAAACGATTTAGATGTTACTATGTACACGACAAATGCATTTATACACCGAAGAGCGGACAAAGAGCTAAGTTATTCTTATTTATTTGCATGCAAGCGGCAGTGGGATTGTACTTTATAGCGTTTATCAGCTTTTCACTGTTTGGCAACTGGTTTAACAGTATGAATATGGGATGTAAACACTTACCCACCACAAAAAGCACTGTAAGCGCATGTTTGAGAATGCAATGAAAAGCAGACAGCAGACCAGTCCGGAGCGTGCCAAGTGTTTGGTTACCGAAACGGCGCCCGACCGCAGGACTCTCCCCGGTTATTGAGCTCGGTCCCCCAGGGGACCCTGGCAGGGTGCCCTCCTGCCCCTCTGCCCACTGGGGCTGGGGAGCAGACGTCCCGTCCCCCAGCAGGGCTGCGAGGACAGCAGCACCCCTCTTGTACATTGGGGTCTCCTCTTTGGAAAGAACAGGCTCAAAATCCAGGGGGAAGGTTTCGGTGGATTACAGTGGGCTGCGGCAGCAGCGGGGCCCGGCGGTTCGTTAGCGGATGGCGGAGCAAAGGAGGAAGGCACCTCTCCTGCGTGCACCTGACCCAAAAGCACAGCCTGTATCAGATCAAAAAGTCACAGTCCTAGAAGGAACATCTCACTTTCTACCATGGCTTATTTCTGCTCCGGTGGCTACCACGGATATTCCACATCCAAGTGCAGACAACGGTTGCCACCACTCTTTCACAATATCAACACCTTACACTTCTTCTGATGTCAGATAGCAATTTGCTTTGCAGATCTCTGTGGCATTCAAATCAAATAGCGTGTTTGCACACCGCTATCCAAACTTCCCCGCTGCCATCTGTAGAAAACGCTAATCCATTTGCTCAAGACGTGTAGTAGTGTGCAATGGATTATCTGCCTCTGGAAACAGGATGTTATTGTCCACTTCCAGATTCTTAAGTGCATCTGAATGGGAGTAACTGCCACCTTTGGTTACAATAATGAGGTTCAAATCAAAATTGATCTAAAATTCATTTATATGCACATGGAAATTAGTATGCAGGAAGTATTAACTTCAGAGAGAAGTGCACTTCTTCATAAAAACGTACTTTCACCCTTTGACATGCAACTGTTAAATATTACTGACCATCATCATCTAATAAAATCCATGTAAATTTTCACCACAAAAATGGCACTTTATCTGCCATTTAGATATATGAATATTTTAATAATGCTCAACTTATTTTTCAAGTCTCTGTTTAAGATGAGTGTCCCGTTTCCAGCAGTTCCATGGAATCCCACTCACACCTAACATCTTAATCACATTTTAATTCATAGGCATAACAAAACCTTTTTTTCTTCTTTTAAGGAAATGGTGGGAACATTGTTTGGGTTTTTTTTACTTTAAGGTAAAGCCAGATATCTGTAAAACTTAAATCTATAGCTCCCTGAACAGGCAGAAAATTTGGAAGTCTTAATAAAATTCACATGTGGCTTGTTATTGCAGCTGCGTATCAGATGCAAAAATAAGGTATTGACTGGCTCTGCTCAGAACAGCAGCTGCTAGAACTCATGATTAAAATAAACCTGTTGATTTCTAAAGAGAGAAAAATTACAGATGATGTAATTTACCATAAGTGACAAATGTGACTATGTATTTCAATGTTTGAATCTGCTTTGCCTAATTAAAAATGCAGGTTCCTTTATTGTTCCTCTCTAAGGTCCAGGACTTCGAATTGTCCTTTCCGCAGGTAGGTTCTGGCCCCCAGAAGATTCCTGTCCTCGGTGTGTAACAGCCTGGAGTGTACGCACACGGGAGCAAGATGTAACAGGAAAGCAGAGCAAAGCCTCAGTACAAAACACCTTCTTACGTCCCTGAATATTTCTGTTCAAAGCGCACTTTTCCCATGCTTATGATATAGATTTGTTTAAAAACTATGCTGGAGATTAATGCCTTTCACAACCCAAACCTATAGGATCCTACAGGCAGCATTTGCATTCATCTTTTTATGGCTATGAAAACCATAAAACGTTAGGACTGAGAGAGAAAGAGCCATAGCACCCTACAAACCATCAGGAACCAAGGGGTGGAATTGATACAAAGGGAAAAGACGGAACAACAGAGGGGAAAATATACTAGGGCAGAAAGAAAAATACACTTTGACAAATTAGAGAAAGCAGTAATTATTTCACTGATCTTCTCATGGGTCTTGGTTTGCCTAGAACCTGCCTGGATTGTTTCCCGGTGGGAAAGACAAATGTGTGGCTGAAGGAGCATGGAAGGGACACGCTTCTGCGGTAACTGTGCCTGGAAGTCTTCAAAACTGTGACCGAAGACCCGAGAGGTTTCTGTGGGGCCGGGTTCACGGAGCTGGCTTCTTCGGCAAAACGCCTGTTTACACCCAGGGCACAGAGGGCAGACCTGGGCCATAATGTAGCTGCGGGTTTTACCATCTGATCAAATAGCATCTTCAGAAAACTGTTTCCTGACTTCCCCTCTGCAAATCTGATTTGCTGTGGAAAAAAGGTTCTTCAAGTGCACCTGGGGAAAAAGCCACATTTTCCCAGATGTCTGCTCATGTCCTTTTGCCGCCAGGTACTGCTGGCAGAGGCTCATGCCTCTGCTGCACGGGAGCCCTCCAAGTGGGGCACAGCCAGCAAAGTGAGCGTAAATTGGGAAAACTGTACCTTACACTGCTCCAGCTAGAGCTGGGGGGGACATCCATAGGCAGCCCAAGTGATTTAGGAGCCAAATACCCACTGAATGGCAACAGACTGTAGCAAAAACCTATGAAATCGGAAATTAATGAGAGTTAGGCACCTACGTGTCTAAACGGCTTTGGAAGA